>NW_018165178.1:167630-197824 GCF_001263595.1 Phalaenopsis equestris
CAGAATGAGGGAACCGTATGATCCTAACCGGTGTCGCTCTAATTAACTTCAATATGCCCCATAATATTTAAAGAACCATAATCATAGGACAACTAATTTGACATTATAACTTGACACATTAGAAAATCTATACTTACCATGACAAGGAGCTTGGAGCTAACATTATGGGCAGCACGATCATCTTCAACAGCAAAACATGTCTACACCAGCTAAACCACTTTTTCTTTATAATTAAATAACCAAGCCATAGGACTTCGAGGTGATTTTCTTATGCAAAATAAATCCTAAACTCATCTTTAGGCCTTTTGTATAGCTCTACTGTACAATATAAGCCTTAACTCGTCTTAGGATTCTGAGGTTGTCGTTTGTCATGACCAAAATCCTCACATCTTCCAGGCTTTTTGTGTGATCGTTTCACATGAATGTAAGCACTAAAAAAATAAAATTGGTAGGATGAAACACTTAAATATATCTCTCCAAAACTGAAGCCAAACAATAGGATAGGCTGGGAGGTCACCGAGGTTCTCCTTCGGATCTGTGACATCCCCTAGTTCTTTCTCTTTTGGAGTCTACAATAAATGTTCCAAATTTGAGCCATTCCCATTTCACACCTCTTTGTCAGAACTCATTGAAAAGTTCTATCTTTTTGAAATCCTTAAAGATAATATTCTCTGATTTTTATCGAGAGTTTTCTTGAGTGACTTTGGTCATTTAAGATGTAATTAACTATAGGAGCTTGCCCTTATAGGAAGCTTTTTTGAACCAGCTTAATATAAACCCTGTTTAATTCTTTGTATTAAATAAGGGAACTTGTCAGCTTATAAATAAAATGGTTTTCGTAGAACAAACGGATGTCATACATTTCTTAGTTTATTTGATCGAGCCTCACCCTAAAGCCTTGTGTTTATCTTTCGGGATAGATACATGTCTTGAAGTGTAGTGCTCTTTCATTTGAACTATGAAAGATATGAGATCAGTTTAATTTTATATTTTCTCCTCATCCAACCCCATTTTTGTTACCATTTTTTGGTGATTAAAACGTAAGGAGCCGAATAATGCTTCTTCCCTTTATATATATATATATATATATATACTGAAGCGGGCGACGAGATTCCAATTCCGGCGGTGACAGCTTCCAACAGAAAACTCCTTAACTAAAATTGTGTTGATAGCTTCTGGCGACTTCTCTAAGGAATTGCTTTTCTCTCCATATTAATCAGGAAATATTATCTTCATATATCGGTAATGTGTTCATGTCCCTGTTCATGTCCCTTCATGTCCCTCATGAACCAGATTACCCTTCTTTCGTTGGCATGCTTTACCCATTTCTGTCTTGAGAAAGTACGATCAACTCTTTTGGACTTGAGGACCATCTATTTAAACACCTTTCAACAGGGAGGTTCAGGAGGCCATTAAAGACTTATTAATCTTTGTGTGGGGTCAGACCCCCAATAGGTGTGTTGGTGGACTAGTTCTACCTGGGTATTGTACGTTGTAAAGTTGGTCCCGCACTAAATCCTAAACTTCACTTTTTCCTTTTCGAGTTTGATTTACTATTTTGCAAATTAAATTGGATTGTGTCATGCTGTGCGTGCTCTTTAATTTTCCTTATATTAATTAAATGTTTCTACTTTCAAACTACTTTTACTAAAATCTTAAAATCTCCACAAATTAAATAAGGACTTACCCGGTCTATAGATTGACCTCTGTTAATTTTTAGTGCTCGCACTAAGATTACAAGGTATTGTCAAATAGCTAACCCCAGAGCTTTCTTTTTTTTGAAGCTACTGTAATGGTGTTTCCAATGCTCACTTTTTCCTACAACCTGTTGACGAGTCGCAGTGCCCGCAATGTTGCTCCCACCATCAAGTTTGGAGCAAGATTTGAAGATCCCGAGGTCATTCTCAAGAAAGCCACGTTTATCGTGATGAAAGTCACCGCTCCAGAGGTTCAAGAATCATCTATTGAGTTTAACCTGAACTGCCCTCGAGACTTCCCTTCTTACAAGGGGGTCAAGAGTACTGCCACCTCAACACCTACCAAGCCTGTTGTTCTCATTTATGCTAAGGGAAAAGAAGTTATGATCATTGAAGACCAGACTGAAGGATTGGTTGTCCCGCCATCAGTATTTGAAATCAGATCGAGTTCGAGGACAGTACCGTTAACCCGAACCCAAAGGAGAAACCGCAGCCGGAAGGTCTGGAGGGCTACTAAAGCCTAGATTTTTAAGGAAGCACTTGTCGATGAAATTTCTCACCAGGATAAGTCAGGATTACTGGAGACCTATCCACTTCTGCAAGGGAGTAGGTTCCATCCCTTAATAGATACTAATGAGTACGAATGTATCCAAAAGATCTTTACTAAAGCCTAGATTTTTAAGGAAGCACTTGTCGATGAAATTTCTCACCAGGATAAGTCAGGATTACTGGAGACCTATCCACTTCTGCAAGGGAGTAGGCTCCATCCCTTAATAGATACTAATGGGTACGAATGTATCCAAAAGATCTTCGCTACTTTACTGTCACCTCATAGACATGGTAGGGAGAGAAGAAGCCTGCTCCTATCACCCGAGTAAGTTTAGTTTTCCAGAGACTAGCTGTCAAAGAAGGTTGTTCAGTTGGCAAGTTACTTAAACGAGTGTGGTGTGCAGTATCCCCTCGCATGATGAAAGAAATTCTAAGAGGTGTCAGATCTACCAGGCAATCTCAAAAATCAATTGAAGCATTGCCTACTCGCATTCCTATCTGGTTTCACTTGGGAAGCACAGTTGATATTAACATTTTTGCTACCGATCCTACCGTCACTAGACCCGCAGGACGTCGACCAATTAAGTTGTGTCTAGGTCCGAGAATTCTACCAATTACCAGCCACAAGGGTGTTCTTAAAGTTCCAAAGGAAAAGATGAAGAGGTTACCTAGTATTCTATCTGGTGTGCACCATGGGAAACATACTTCTCTTTGACATATGATGTTTCTGTGGAGGCACTCCATCTTAAGACATCACCGTCAAAGAGAAAGGTATAGGTACCCAAGTTCATCATACTGGTACAGTCCAGTAAGCCCACAGGGCAAGATCATGGAATGAAGTAAGGGTTTTAAGTATCTCACGTTGTCACAGCAACTGCTAGTGAGATAGATGAGAAAGTAGAGGATGTCCATCAAACTCCTCCAGATTTTAAGGTGCTACAAGAATCAATAATTGAAGGAAATGTTGAAAATCTCTGAGTCGAGATTTCTAAGTTGGCCTGAGAACATGGAGTTTCCATCGATGATAATGATGAAGAATTTTACTTCAATTATTACCTTGAGGAAGATTTCATGGATATCCAGGCTAGAGCTGTTGCATCTTCGTGTGATGCTCAACCTCTCGTGAAAGAGAATGCAATAGATGAGCTACGTAGAGCTATTTTCCTCAGGGATGAGCAAATAAAAAAAATGGAGAAAAAATGGAAGAGATGGACACTGCCATGACCACCATGGCCAAAGCTTAAGGACAGTCTCAACCACCACAGTTAGCCTCCCCAGAAGTCAATCAAGTGTAGATTATACATATCACAGGTGAAATGAGGGAATTCACCTCAGCAAAGATGGATGATCAACAAAGGAAGGATTCTCCATCAAGTGTCATACCAAAAAAGGAATTTAAGCAAATGGTCAAGCAAGTTTGGGAGGCCTTAGCCCAATCTAAGGGATGTGCATTGATTTTAAAGGGTAGACCTTTACCGAAAGAGTTCAATGGTTTTGAGTTGCCAAATTTTAAGATATTTGACTGGACTGGAAATCCCAGGCAACATATAACACATTTTCGAGCCAATTGTGGTAACACAGGAGGAAACGAAGCTTTACTTTTCTGACTGTTTGTCAGCAGCCTGTCAGGGATCGCTTTTGATTGGTATGTCGAATTACCCAATGGATCAACCAAGATGTTCATCAAGCTAGAACAATTATTCATGAAGAGATTTTCCAGAGCGCAACATCATGTGTCTATTGGAGCTCTTGTAGTAGAGAAGTTGAAGCCCAATGAGACTTTAGTCGACTATATTTTGAGGTGGAGAAACCTTAGCATGAAATGTGAACCTCAGCTACAGGGACATCACGGGATTGAGATCTTACTCAAGAGCATCCATGGGCCAGTGACATTCATGCTCAAGGGACTCACCATTAAATCCTTCAAGAAGCTACTCAGCAAAGCCAACAATGTTAAAGAAGAAGTCAAACATATGGATTCCCATGAGAAGGTCGAGAAGTTCAGGACTACCATGGTATTTGAAAAGAAGTCTAAAACAGTGGCAAAAATCGATAAAGGAAAAAAAAACCAATGAAGATACATGCAAAGAATTCTCATCAGTCTTCATCGCAACATGCTGAACAACAGACACAACACTATGGCTAGCCTAGCTAGCAATCGCATCAGGGAGGATCATACCAAACAGGATCTCAAATAGAGAATAAGAGATTATCTTTGGCAGAGCAGCAGAAAGTGGTGTATTCTTTCAAAGATGAAGCCGTGCCCAAAATGTTCAGAAGTCTGATGAAAATGCTTGAGTTCAGATTACCAGATCCAAAGAAACCTGAAGAGGTCGACAAGAAGGTTCAACTAAATTATTGCACGTATCACAATTTGCTTGGGCACACTATACAGGAATGTTTCATTTTTAAGGATTGGATTGAGAGGAACTTTAAAGAAGGGAATGTAACGGGGAATGTAACAATCCCGAAAGAATATTTAAAGGAACTTGAGAAAGGTTGTATAAACATAATTTTTGCTGAGCCAGTCTCTCTGATTGACCCATATTCAGAAGAAGATGGATGGAGTACGATTTGGAACAAGCTCAAGAGTGTACTTGACCAAATCTAGAATGCATCAGCACAAGCCTCTGTTCAGATTCTTCAGCCTGCCAAGCCTGAGATGAAGATTCCACCAGAGAATCTGCTACCACCAAAGAAGAGGAAAAAGAATACCACCATGAAGACTGATAACATGAGGGGGCAGGATAGGGGCTGCCTCTTCTAGATTATTTGTCTCGAATTCGGGGAAGAAAATCCTCAAACCCCTGAACTTGTATGATTATCTTTTTGCCCCTCTGGGGTTTTATGAACATAATGATTATGATTTTGGCTACATTTTAACTGTTTCTAGTGACAACGTAATCGTGAGACTGCACTTTATAGTGTCAATGCACTATCTTACTGAATTAATCAATATACATATTCATTATCATCATGAGACTGAACTTTATAGTGTCAATGCACTATCTTACTGAATTAATATCAAAATTTAATAAAGTGCACAATGCTACTATGACACTTTTTCAACAACTTGTTATTCATTAACAAAAAGAAAATATAATGTTGATGCACATGACCAAGGGGTTATGGCTCTATGAGGGCCTCACCATCAATTGATCCATTGGGTCCCATCGGTGTGCGTCATACAGCCATTGTTGTGGTTGTTGGTTGTTGGATGGTGTCGCCAGTTTTTCTACCGTCATATAGTCTCTCTCTCTCTCTGAATAAATCTTTCTCTGATCATGTAGATGATCTGAAGGGAGAAGGGGTTGAGGCATAAAAAGATGGGGACCAATAAAAGAAACATGTTGGTAAGCTTTCGTGAGGTGGACTTTGTCTAGATAGCTTTAAAGTATATGTCTCAGGTAAGATCAACTTAGGACACGTTGGAGGCATACTTGCAAAGAGGACTTAAAGAAAGCAAACCTACGACCAGAGGTTTAGATTTTTGTAAGTATTCTGGGGTTTGTTTTTTCCTATAATGGCAAG
This sequence comes from Phalaenopsis equestris, assembly GCF_001263595.1. NCBI lineage: Eukaryota > Viridiplantae > Streptophyta > Magnoliopsida > Asparagales > Orchidaceae > Phalaenopsis > Phalaenopsis equestris. Next base: position 173,408 of record NW_018165178.1, read on the forward strand.
CTCTTACAGTTAATTACAACTTAAGAAACCAGGGATGCTTAAGAAAACTACCAATTAATGTTGTATCTCGTCCTAAAAAATTTTGAATGTTGTTATTTTCAAGGAAGGGGATTCAGTCCTAGCCTAAGGAAGTGGATGGTTAGAGCTTTGCTAAGATCTTGAACTATCTTATGACTTAGTGTTTTTGTCAATGTTTTAATTGAGGTTCATCCCGAAGGGGATTCAGTCCTAGCCTAAGGAAGTGGATGGATAGAGCTTTGCTAAGATCTTGAACTATCTTACGACTTAGTGTTTTTGTCAATGGTTTAATTGAGGTTCATCCTTTGCTTCAAGTATTGAATGTTAGCCCCTGCAACACAAAGTTAACGCACCCTCATAAAATGTAAAGTAAATTTAGGGTGATGTCCATTTTTCATCTTCAGCAACCCTGCAAAACAAAGTTAGCATAAAATATATATTTTTTGTTGAATTAGTTGTTTGTTTGTTTTTATTTTTTTATTTTCTTAGATAACCTGATTAAGATTTCCATGGCTTTCCATTATCTGAGAGGTGTCAAGTTCTTTTATCTACTTAGTTTGAGATGCGATCAAACCTACTATGATCAGAAGATTCCTATCAACAATCATGGGTTGTGTCATCCAAGAGATCTTTGTAGACCTTGGTAGCAGGGTTAAAGTTGTGTGCAGTGATCTTCGTTCATTAGGGTTTCACTTTAAGTTTTCATGACTTTTTCAGATTTAAGGGGTTTAAAATTTTAGGTTGCTTAAAATTAATTAGTTGATTAATTTTTTTTTCTAATTTTTTATTTTATTTTTGATGTTTGAAAATGACCCGGTCAAGATCCCATGGATTTGTCAATCTCAAGGTCATTGGGGTTTACAGTTCAATTAGTGGCAAGTTATTGGAAGATATTTTATTAGTTGGCATAGATTCCATCCTCCAAAAAAATCTTCTCAAACCAAGTTATATTTTGTGGTTAAAGTATAAGTTTTAATAGATTTAAGGTGGATTTTATGTCATGTATTTTATGTTAGTTTGTTCCTTGGCCCAAAATTGCTCCTGAACGAGGCTAAATGTGCTTCTGTTCTTGAATGAAAAGTTAAACACTCTTTAACCTCAAGTCGCATAAGTCTGAGTTGAGTTCAGACTAGCCTGAGTTAGGTCGGACTAGTCCGAAGTTAATTTCTAGTAATCCGAGTCAGCTCAAATTCACCTCGGGTTAACCTACATTTGGCTTAAGTAAACTGAGGATTAACAAAATTAACCCATGTTGGCTTTGTTTGACTGAGGTTCAAGCCAAGCTTGACTTATTTGGACCAACTTGAGGTTGGTCAAGAGTTTTTCCAAAACAGGCTGAGTTAACTCCAAGTTACCTAGGTTAAGCTGGGTTGACACGAGTTAAGCCTCTTGAGTTGAGTCAAATCCAACTTCAGTTAAACTTAGATCAGATCTAAGTCAATTTAGATTTGATTTATCATTTAATTGAATCAAGTATAAGTTGAGTTTGATTTAACTTGATTAATCTTGTTTTAAGTTAACCTTAAGTTAAGTTCAAAGTTGAGTTCCCAATCAGGTTGATGTGAGTTAAGTCGAATTGACCCGGGATGTTCAGGCGGATCCAGGCTAACGCAAGTTAGGTCGGGTTGACCAAAAAGTTCAGTTGATTTGGTTTAACCCTAGTTAGGTCGAGTTAACCCCAGTGATTCAGTTAATTTGGGTTAGCCGGAGTTAGGTCGGGCTGAAGTGGTTTAAGTTAATCTAGGATAATGACAAACCTAAAATATATAGTGTTTTTATACACATTTTTATTCCTATTTTTGAGATATTGCGCTTTAATGAAAGGTATTTATGTGTTTTTCTTTCAGGTACAATCAAATGGATGAAAAATGCTAAAAGGAGTGAAAAAAGATCAAATTTGGAGTAAAAATGATGAAGGGGAAAAAATCAATTGGGACGCCTAAGCACCACAGAGATTCGCCTAAGCGTCAGCTACCCCGTGCTTAAGCACCAGAAGTAGGTATTTGATGATATATTGAATTTGAATGAATTTTTTAAGAGGTGTTTGAAGCAACCCTTAGTAAAAATGTGGGAAATAGACCATTGACATGAAAATTCATTCAATTGGCTTTTGAAAAGAGGGAACTTCTAGAAGATTCGTTGAATGGAGACACATTTTGAAGAGACACCAATGAACCTTTCATATTTTCATAAAAAAAAGACTTAATTCTTTAAAGAAGAGGGGCCAACCATTATACATCCACAAACATCATTCATCCAAGTAACAGTCGCTGTCACCCCTCATCGTCATTGCCGGTTCGGCGGCGCCAGCCACTTTCTTTTTATTTTGAGTGTTAGTTTGTATTATGAGTGAAGAGAATTCAAAGGAACTTCAAGACATTTAATAGATTGGATTTGAGATAAGTGTTTATCTTTGTGAGTACATTTGGTTTTAATTTTGATTTCTTGTTTTTGTGCACAATTTCTACTTTTAAACTCATGTATGGTTATGTTTTCTCCATGGATTCTGAGTAGTTTTTTTTATCTTTTTCCTTTAAATGGTAAGTGATAAAGTATTTAAAGGAAGTTGTGTGAAGTATTAGACTTCAATGTTAGAAGAGGTTGTGAGGAATTGAAACCTTGTACTTCATTTACTTCTTCATTTGGTCAATTAAGATGTTAATACATATTGTAAAAACATGTAAGATTCGAGATGGTATTGTTTCAATCAACAAATGGTAAGAATCACATTAGATTTCATGGATGAGAATGTAGTTCATGGGGTTGAGTGCAAATAAATAGAGAAATAAATTTTTCAAGGGTGTAGAATTAGAGGACTTTAGAGTGATAGAGTAAAGCCCCCAATTAGATTTATAGTGTTAGGTTTTGATATGAGATGTTAGCCCCCATGTGGAGGGAGAGGAGGGAGCTCTAGAGTGAGAGCGTGTATCTTCCATACCTAACCGGTCTTTAAGACTATTCAAACTATATATTAACCAATGTTCTTTATAGCATCTCTAGTAAGAGCAAAAAATATTAATGCTCCTATTTGGCACAACAGATTTAACATACTTCCTCAACATAATTTATATACTTCTTACTTATTCATGATAAGGAAAATGATTTTTTTACTTATATTGTCTTTATCTTGTAAATATTTAGTTAAGTTAATTAATTGCTTAATTTATTTTCATAAATTAAAAATTGCAAAAATAATCAAATTTTCATTCATATTATAACATCTTAAGTTTAAGTGAGAATATTTTGTTAAGTAGAATTTTTGTTATCTAAAGTTCTTTAGTTTTTCAAAAGTGCATATTGTCAGTTTTCCCTGTGGGGGGTTCGATATTCAGGATTTGATCAAAAAATCACATATTACTTGATAATGATATGTATACTTGTGTAGTATCCCATATTTAAATATTATAATTGTATTCTTACTTGCTTCATAGTGAAGAATTTACCTAGCTTTTGTTTTGAAACAAGTTTTTGGCTTTGTTGTAAAGTAAGAATGACTATTAAGGAAATTAAGCTTATAATCACATACCTCGCATTTTACATCCATATAAAAAGTCAGGATCAAGTTTTGGCGGCATTTCCGGGGAGGAAAATTACAAAATTTTCAAGAAAAGTTGTTAGAAAGAAAATTTTCTATTTTTATAAAGTCTTATTTAAACTTTAAGATTTATTATAGGAATATTGTAGTGTTGTCTTTATACTAAGTTCTTGTCCAGTGTTTTCATTTTATTTCATTTTATTTATTTTTTTTATATGTTTTATAATAATGTATGTGTAGTTTAGGTTCCATAGGACTTGTGCCTTACGATTCTGAATTAGAAAGAACTATTGGAAAAATTAAAAAATAAAAAATTACTAAAAAATTTCAAGAAATGACAAATCAAAAAAATCAAAATGCTGAATAGTTTAGGCATTTAAGAGATTATGCAAACCCTACCGTGGATGAACTTTATTGTGGTATTCAAAAACACGTTGTAGTGGCTAATTCATTTGAGCTTAAACCTTCTATTATCCAAATGGTATCAAATAATCAGTTTGGGGGAGCACCAACTAAAGATCCAAATTTACATCTTGTCAATTTTCTTAAATTGTGTGCTACATTTAAATATGACGGCGTATCAGAAGATGCTTTAAGACTTAGATTATTTCCGTTCTCATCGAGGGATAAAGCCAAAATATGGTTACATTCATTACACTGGATCTATCAGAACATGGAGTGATTTAGCGAACATGGAGTGATTTATCGCAAAAATTCCATGCTAAATATTTTACTACATAAAAAACTGTGAAGCTAAGAAATGATATTACATCTTTTTTCCAGTTTGAAGCGAAATCTATTTATGAAACATGTGAATGATTTAAAAAACTCTTAAGAAATTGTCAACACAATGCTATACCAGATTGGTTAATAATTCAAATTTTTTATAATGGATTAGCTCGATCTCTTAGATCTATTATCGATGTCGCTGCTGATGGCTCATTGATATCAAAACCATTTCATGATGCTTATGCTTTAATTAAAGAGATGGCTACAAATAATTTTTAATGGCCTTCTGAAAGGTAAATCATAAGAAAGTAGCTAATGTTAATGAAATTGATGCTTTTGCCATTTTAGCAAATCAAGTTGCTGCAATTTCAAGGAAGTTAGACCAATTTGAAATTAATTTTTCTCAACCAATTTACATGATTGAAGAGAATTCATTAAACCAAATGGTAGATTTTCAAGCATCATTAGAAACTTTGAATGTCATAAATAATAAGCAGAAAAACCCATATTCAAACTATTATAACCCAGGTTGGAAGAACCATCTTAACTTTAACTGAAATAATACTTTGGGTGGTAATACTTAGCAATGGTGGTACAAAGTAAATCTATTGGGAAACTGAAACAACCAAGAGAATATTAATTATAGACTTACTTACCCTCCAGGTTTTAACAGTAATCCACAATTTAAGGAGAAGAAGTTGTCTATAGAAGAAGTGGTGTTACAAATGGGGAATCAATTACAAAGTCAAGGAGCTAAAATTAGAAATATTGAGAATCAGTTGAGAAAAATAGCAAATTCATTAAGTAATATATCCTAAGAAACACTTCATAGTAATACAAATGTAAATTTGAAACACCAGCATAAAGAGCGAGTACACGCCGTTCAACCTAGAAGCGGAAGAGAATTGGAAGGTAGAGTTCAAAAGAGTTCAAATCAAAAAGAGACTGAAGTAGAAAGAGAAGAGATTGAAGAACCAAAAGAGGACACTCCGAAATATTTAGAGAGAACTATTTCTCATCTTAAATTTGAATTGTAAAAACCACCACCTTCATTTCCTCAGAGGCTCCAACAATAAAATTTGGATAAATAATTTTTAAAGTTTCTAGAATATTTTAAGAAGCTTACAATTAATATTCCATTTGTAGAAGCTCTAGATCAAACTATGTGAAGTTTATGAAGGTTCTGTTGCACTTAGTGAGGAGTGTAGTATAATAATTCAGAAGAAGCTTCCTGAAAAGCTTAAAGATCTTGGTAGCTTTATAGTTCCATGTGTAATAGGAGACAAACTTTATGGGAAGCTTTATGTAATTTAGGTGCAAGAATTAACCTTATGTCATTATCAATATTATCAATATTTAAAAGATTTTCAAAAGGTTGTGTTTAAGAGATATTTCACCTACAACTGTAACTTTGCAGTTAGCAGATCGTTCAATAACATATCGTAAAGGAGTTATAGAAGATATCTTAGTGAAAGTAGATCAATTTATCTTTTCTGTTCATTTCATTGTGTTAGATATGGAGGAAGATAAGGTGATACCTTTCCTATCCACATGAAGAGCACTAATAGATCTGTAGAAAGAAGAATTAACTATGTGTGTCAATGATCATACAATTACATTTAATATTTTCAAATCAAAGAAACGCCTTACAAAAGGTAAAGATGATGCTTGTTATAGAATTAATGTGATAAGATGTTTAAGTGAATGTCATTTTAAAGCAACTTATGAAAAGAAATATGAATTTAAAGAGTTGTAACATGAATAAGAAGTGGAATTAGATCAATATGAAGATTTATATAAGGAAGATTCAAATTATGTTCGAGAAAGTTTTGAAGTTTTGGACATGACAGAAAAAGATACATGTTTTTGTTTGAAAATTGAAAAACCTCCTAAGCTTGAGTTGAAGTTACTTCCTGAACATTTGAAGTATGCCTTTTTAGGTGATTCCTCTACATTACCTATTATAATTTCCTCAAAGTTAACTACAGAAGAAGAAGAGAGTTTGATGAGAACTTTAAAGATTTATAAGAAAGCCTTTGGATGGTTAATTGCTGATATAAAAGGAATCAGTTCCTTAATTTGTATGCATTACATTGATATGGAAGAGAACTATTGAATCTTATTATGAAAGAAGTTGTTAAGAAAGAAATTTTAAAGTGGTTATATGCTAGAATTATCTACCCTATTTCAAATAGTGCATGAATTAGTCTGATTCATTGTGTTCCTAAGAAAGGAGGAGTGATTGTGACTTTGAATGAACATAAAAAGTTATTACAAATAAGACAAGTCACAAGATGGTGAATATGCATTGATTATAGAAAATTAAATCTCGCTACTAAGAAAGATCATTTTCTACTACCCTTTCTAGATCAAATATTGGGTTGACTAGCTGAGTATAAATAATTTTATTTTCTGGATGGATATATTGGTTATCACAAAATAAAAATAGCTCTTGAGGATCAAGAGAAAATAATTTTTACCAGTTTTTATGATATATTTGCTTTTAGAAGAATGCCCTTTGGTTTATGTAATGCACATGCTACATTTCAAAGATGTATGATGGCTATTTTTGTGATTTAATTGAAAAAGGGATTGAAGTTCTTATGGATGATTTTTGAGCATTTGGAACTTCATTTGAATCATTTTTAGAACATTTATCAAAAGTTCTTAAGCATTGTGAAGAAACATATTTAGTCCTTAATTGGAAAAATGCCAGTTTGTGGTAGTAGGAGGAATAGTTTGGGACATCAAATTTCAAAAAATGGTATGGAAGTAGACCCTGTAAAAATTTAAGTGATCAGTAATTTACCTTACCCAACAAGTGTGAAGGAAATTAGGAGTTTTTTTTAGGAGATGCTGGATTCTGCGGGCGATATATTAAAGGCTTTTCAAAAATCAATAAGCTTCTATGTCATTTACTTAAAAAAGATGTAATTTTTTATTTTGATAAAGAGTGCCTAAAAGCTTTTGAATTATTAAAAGAAAAATTAGTCACTTCATCAATTATTATTTCACCAAACTGGGAAAAACCTTTTGAATTAATGTGTGATGCTAGTGATTATGCTATTGGAGCTGTTTTAGGATAAAAGGATGATAAGATTTTCAAGGTTATTTGCTATGCTAGTAGAACTCTTAATGAAACTCAAATTAATTATACCACAACTCATAAAGATTTATTAGTTGTAGTATACAATTTTGATAAATTTAGATCATACTTAATTGAAACTAAATGTATTGTGCATACATATCATTATACTATTTAGTATTTATCGAAAAAAGGATGCAAAACCTAGACTAATAAGATGGGTTTGTCTTTTACAAGAATTTGACTTTCAAATAGTAGATAGAAGATGAGCTGAGAATCAATTGTTGATCATCTATACAGGCTTGAATTTGAGTCATCACTCTGTTTTGAAAAAGATATTAATGAAATTTTCTAGATGAAGAATTGTTATGAAGAATTGTTCGATGAAGAATTGTTCGATGTTAATGAGTGGCGTGTTCCATGGTATGCCGACATTATGAACTTCATTGTTAGAGATATTATACCCTATAAAATGACCTACCAATAGAAGAAGAAATTTTTATCTGAAGCTAAGAATTACTTTTGGGATGACCCATCTTTATATAAATAAGGAAAGGATCTTATTATTCGAAGATGTGTACCTTTAGAAGAAACTTATGAAATTATCCAAAAAAGTCATAATTTTGATTTTGGGGGACATTTTGGTGTTGATAAAACAACATGCAAAATTTTACAATCTAGATTTTATTGGCCTACAATCTTTAGAGATGTTAACGCTTATAACAAAACTTGTGATCGATGTCAAGGAGTAGGCAATATTTCTAGGAGGAATGAGATGCCCTTCAATTATGTGCTAGAAGTTGAGATATTTGATGTTTGTGGATTAGATTTCATGGGACCAATTATACCATCTTTCTAATTGATGTTTGTGGATTAGATTTCATGGGACCAATTACACCATCTTTCTAGAAGTTATATATATTGTTAGCAGTAGATTATGTATCTAAATGGAATGAAGTTGTTGATTTACCTCGATGTGATGCTCAAAGTGTTGCAAATTTTTTAAGAATGAACATATTTTGTAGATTTGAAATGCCGAGAGTAATCATTACTGGCGTGAGAAGTCATTTCAGAAATGTAATAATGGAGAAGTTATTAAAGAAATATCATATAAATCATAGAATTGCTACTGCTTATCAGCATCAGAAAAGTGGTTTGGCTGAAGTATCTAATCATGAAATTAAAAGAATGTTAGAAAAATCTTTAAATCCAACCAAAATGGATTGGTCACTCAAACTTGACTATGCTTTGTAGGCTTATAGAAATGCATACAGAACTCATATCGGAATGTCACCATGCAGGCTAATTCCTGGGAAAGTGTGTCACTTACCAGTTGAACTTAAGCATAAAGCATATTGAACTATTGAAAAATTTAATTAAAATTTAAAGGATGCTAGTGAGAAAAGGCTATTGCAATTGAATGAGCTTGAAGAGATAAGGAACGAATCTTATGAAAGTGCTAAGATTTACAAAGAAAAGATGAAGATGTGACATGATCAAAGAATTATGACTAAAAGTTTTCAACCAGGGCAATAAGTTTTGCATTATAATGCAAGGTTAAGATTATTTTCAGGCAAAAATAAGTCCAGGTGGATGAGCCCATTTGTTATGATAAAAGTTTATCTCTGTAGAGCTGTGGATATTAATGATCCTAAGTCTGAGAAAATATTTAATGTTAATGGACATATGAATGGTCACTCAAAGTGAATGGTCACAGGCTGAAATCCTACTTTTTAGGTAACCAACTTAAATTAAATGATTTTCTGATGTTGGTCAACCAGAATAAGTATTGGTTGTGTCAGGCTGACGACGTTAAACCAAGCACTCTGTGGGAGACAACCCATAATTATTTGTGTGTTTTTTATTATTATGTTGTTTTGTGTGACTTAGAAAATTCTAGCAGAATTTTGACGATATAATGATTTAGTTATTATTCTAAAACCTTAAATGATGACTTAGACATGTCAGAACGCGTATTTGGACTTTAAGTTGACCTGTGCTAAATTGAGCATGGGCGCTTAAGCGCCAATATCCAACGCTTAAGCGCGACAGTCAAAAAACGTGTGAAAATTTTAGTTTTTAGAAGTTTTAAACAAGATTTGGTTAGCTCTAACGTTAGCCCTAACATGGGAGACAATTTTAAGACATGCCTAGGAGTTTTAGGAAGAGTTTAGAGCCTATAAATTGATGGGTATGAGGAGATGTCTCACTACACTTCCTTATAACCCTAAATCTTAAGTGAAAAAGTGAGAGTTTTGAAAAAATGTCATCTTGGGAGAGTGATTTATGGAAGAAGGAGGATGTAATGAGAAATAAATTTGTTAGTCAGAGTACGCAAGAGTTATAAAACAGTTTCCTCATCGTTAGTATCAAAGGAATAGTGGAGAAAATCACTAAAATTGAGGCTGACGTGGCTTCAATTGAAGCAAAAGTGATGGAAGTTAACGCACATCTGGATCATATGGGATGGCAACTTAAGATGCAGTTTAGCCATTCTAATTTTATAGAATAAGCGGACAATGCTATGTATTTGAAAAACAAATGGATTGAAGAAGATTCAACCAGACTTATTAACCACCATCAATTTTATCAGATTTACATTCCAAATGCTAAAGGAGAGACTAATGATTGACCAAGATTTGTTCCACCAAATGAAGAAAGGAATTAAGTTCGTGGTTTAGTGTTTTTGTGTTTAGCTTTTGTTTGTTAATGTTAAGTATGTTTAGTGTGTTTTTAATGTTATGATTGTCTAATATTTGTGTTTAGGACTTTTCTCATCCAAGACTATTTGGATTGAGAAATTATGTATTTAAAAATATTTTGTAATCATTTGTGAATGAATATACGTGTTTTTCGTGTGAAATTTTGTGTTATTTTTTGTTGAATTGAATTAGTTAAGATTAGTGAATCTTGAGTAAGAGGAGAGTTGAAAAGGGAAGAAAATAGTTATTAATGAGTTATGAAACCATGTAAGGTTGGTTGACTTAGGCTAGCAGTGCATTTCACTTAAATCAAAAAAATCAAAATTTGTGCACTGGCACCTCAGCGCCAAGATCTTGCGCTTATGTGCAGCCTAAACCGAAAGACGGGTGCATAAGCACCGAACCATTTGCACTTAAGCATCGGTTCACAAAATCCAATTTACAAACGGTTTTAAGTGACAAATCAATCTGAAAACACCATTTTAGCACCTTAGCTTCATCTTCTTCCTCAGGATTTCATGATTTTTAAGCTAGGGCTTACCCTATTTTGAAGATTTCTTGGTGGTTTGGAGCAAAAATTGCTAGATTTGATATCCTAGAGGTAAGAGCTTCACTTCTATATAAAATTTTTTTATTTTCATCATGTATTTTGAGCACATTCTTGATCTACCCAAAAGTCACTATTCATAATGAAATTTTGAGAAAAATCTATGAAATGGTTAGTTTAATCTTTTATAAGAGCTTTTAGGAGTGAAGTTTAGTGATTTAGAGTTGAATTTGGAATTTATTGTGAATTTTATATAATTTTTTTAGAAATGGCACCAAGAATGAAGAGGAGCAAAGGAAATGGTCAATTTGATTCAAGCAAGTTTTTCAGTTCGAGAGCTCAGGATCGATATAGTGATGCACTGCAGTAGAGGAAGTTGATTCTTGAGTGGTGTTTTAAAAGTCCTGGAGGAGCTGTAGAGGATCAAATTGTCCCGCCAGTGGCAGCAATTCTATTATTTTTCTGCTATTGCAGTGATTTCTGTTTTGCGGGAGTTCTATGTTAATCTCCCTGAAGCTGAAGAAGGAGTCATGGTGAAGGGAAGACAGTGCCTTCTTCACCTAAGGTAATAAACCAGTTTTATCATTTGACCCCAAGCACTTTGTGTTTTTTTTCGAATTATATTCCTACTGAGGAGGATTTAGATGAGATCATTTGAAGGCTGGAAGAGGGCTTTTGAAGATTACAAATGAAAGGAGAGTTAACTTTTCCACTTCAAAGTTTGATGCCACTGCAAAGTCATGGCACTATTTTATTTTTGCTCGTCTGCTGCCTACCAATCATCATAGTGAAGTGACTCGTGATCAAGCAACTTTGAACTATTGTATCCAGTAGTTTAAGCCCAAGTAGTTTAAGCCCATCAGTAGTTTAAGCCCATCGACATTGGAGCTTTAATTCATAGTGTTATTACCAGTTTTGTCGTCGTCGCTACTACTGCAGGTTTAGAATTTACATCCTTGATCTTTTCTATATTCAAGCATGTTGGAGTTAGATTTGATAGTTATGAGGTGACTTGCAACCTCTTAAGCCCATTAACAGTGTGAATGTGAAATTTCATTCACATCATTCTATTTTTGGCTGGAGAGGAGCATTTTCTAATAGTTTTGCTGCTTCTACATCTCGAGCTTTTACTTCACGTGCTTCTGCATCTCAGAATCAGACTTCTCGATCTGATTCTCAGTCACAACTATTGCAAAGGATTTTGGACAATGTCAACTACACTCTGGATAATGTATTAAACTTAGAAAATTTTGTAGAGCATGTGGATGGATGCATGAAGAGACATAAAGATTATGAGGGAGAATACAACTTAGCTATGGAAAACCAAATGAGAGGTAACCAAGATGTAGTTTTTCCTCAATATCCAATATATCCACCATATGAGTCAGCAACTCCTTGGCATAATGATGAGAGTGATGCAGAGGATGAGGATGATTAGTCTGGATTTATAGTTTTGTTTGATTTTTTGTTTGTGTTGTTGTGAACTGTGAATGGTGCAGGTATTTTGTACTTTTTGTTATGTTTTCAGTTATGATTGTCGAGACTGTTAGTTTTTGTTTTGCTTTGTTGAGTAGACACTACTGTGATGTATAGGCATTTTTGTGAGTAGTTATTATGTTTTTGTGGTAGTAATTGTGTTAATTGTGTTGTTTAGTGTATTTAGTTCATCTATGTTGAACTTAATTCTGGATTTTAGGAAGGTTTAGAATATAGCTAACTTATCACTTAAAAGTTGCATGTTTTAAATTTACAATTTAATACCAGATATTTTTCATTATGTTGCAATTGTGAATTTTTGTTAGTGTGTTTGTTTGCTTTTATATTATACTCCACTATGCAGAAGTCTAATGAATTTCTATATGTTAAGTTAATTAAAATTTGATCAATTTAATTTTTACTCTTGTTTTTTTATTTTCTTTGTTTTTTATTTTTGTACTTGCATATTTAGGATATGAAAATTCTTCTTAGCATGTTATTTTTAGTTTTCATTCCTACCAGTATGTATATGTGATGCTAAAATATTTTATTTATCTAAAAATTTAAGTTTGGGGGAGGGATGAAAAATTTTTTAAATACTTGAAATTTATTTGTTCTCAAATATATTTTACATAAATTTAATTTTGATTTGAAGAAAAATGATCATGTATATTAAGTTATATTTAGGAAAAAAAATTTTCAATATAGAAATGAGTAAGAGAATTTAGTTAAAATTTATAGTAATGAAGAAAAACTTAAATTTAAAAATTTTTAGTGCTAAAAATTTTTAGTGTGGAAAATGATAAGTATAGTGTAACTATCTTTAGTACGAGATATTGTATTTTTGAAAAAGATTGTTTGAAAAAAATTGTAAGATTTAGACTTTTATTTTCAAAATTTAATTTTTTTTTTATTGAAAGTAATTTTCAAAAACTATTATTATGTTTTTAAGTAAAGAAAATATATCAACTCTTCGCTTTAGGAAAGAAAGAGTGGAATTAAAAATTATTAAAGGTCTATCCAGATATAGTAATCCTTGCCTAAAAAGGACAAAAAAAATATAAAAGAAAAAGAAAAAGAAAAAGAAAAAGAAGAAAGAAATAAAATAAAAATAGAAAAAGAAAAACAAAAGAAAAGTTGAAAAGGGGAGGAGAAGCTTGAAGATTAGTTCCTAATTAAAAATTGGTTCCACATCTGATCTTTCTAAAGTATAAGACTTGAGAAACTCTTAAGCTTAAGGATATAATATGGTAAGTAAAATTATGCTTAATAATTTTCTTTTCTTAAGTGGAGATTATAGAATGCCTAAACTCTATATTTGGAGAATCTATAATATTTCCGAACTAGATAGAAACTCATATTTTCATATTTCTTAACATTAAAAATTCCTAAACTCTAAGTTGGTCTCATTTACTGATGTTTTCTATAAATTGGGCTACTATATTCTACATCAGAATTTTAGTAACTCCTAAAGAAACTCGTATACATAATCTACTTATTTAATTTTTAAAAGATTGAAGGGTCACTTGAGAACAAGTAACATTTTAAGTTTGGGGGATTTTGATACACTTAAAATATAAAGTGTTTTTATACACATTTTTATACTTATTTTTTGAGATATTACGCTTTAATGAAATGTATTTGTGTGTTTTTATTTTAAGTGCAGTCAAACGGATGAAAAATGTTGAAAGGGGTGAAAAAGGATCAAATTTGCAGCAAAAATGATGTAGGTGCAAAAAGGAATTAAGGCACCTAAGCGCCCAGCACTGACACCTACGTGCAAGAGAGTCGCGCTTAAGCACCATGTACCCCATGCTTAAGCGCCAGAAGTAATTATTTAATGATTTATTGAATTTGAATGAATTTTTGAAGAGATGTTTGAAGCAACCCTTAATAAAAATGTGGGAAATAGACCATAAACACGATAATTCATTCAATTAGCTCTTGAAATAAGGAAACTTCTTGAAGATTCATAGAATGGAGAAACATTTTGAAGAGACACCAAGACACCTTTTGGATTTTCATAAGAAAATACTTGTATCATCAAAGAAGGGGGGCCAGCCATTAGACATCCACAACCATCATTCATCCAAGTAACCGACGTCGCTGCCGACCACTCTTTCTTTTTATTTTGAGTTTTAGTTAGTTTTTTGAGTGAAGGAAGAGAATTAAAAAGAACTTCAAGACATTTGGTGGAGAGGATTTGAGATAAGTGTCTATCTTTGTGACTACACTTGGTTTTAATCTAGATTTCTTGTTTGTGTGCATGATTTCTACTTTTAAACTCATGTGTGGTTGCATTTTGTCCATGGATTCTGAGTAGTTTTTTTTTTATCTTTTTCCTTAAAATAATAAGTGACTAAGTATTTAAAGGAAGTTGTGTAAAGTATTAAACTTCAAAGTTGGAAGAAGTTCTGATGATTTGAAACCATGTACGTATTTACTTCTTGATTTGTCCAATTAAGATGTTAATACATGCTATGAGAACATGTAAGATCTGAGATGGTATTTTCTCAGTCAAAAAATGTTAAGAGTCACATTAGATTTCATGGATGAGAATGTAGTTCATGGGGTTGAGGGCTAATAAACAAGGAAATAAAATTTTTAAGGGTGTAGAATTAGAGGACTTTAGAGTGACAGACTAAAGCCCCCAATTTGATTTATAATTTTAGATTTTGATACGAGATGTTAGCCCCTGGTGGAGGGAGAAGAGGGAACTCTAGAGTGAGAGCTAGTATCTTCCTTACCTAACCAGTCTTCAAAACTATTTAAACTATAGATTAGCCAATATTCTTTATAGCATCTCTAGTAAAGGTAAAGAATATTATTGCTCCTATTGGGCACAACACATTTAGCATACTTCCACAACAATATCTCTATACTTATTAATGATTCATGATAAGGAAAAAGATGTTTTATTTATATTGCCTTCATCTTGCAAATATTTAGTTAAGTAAATTAGTTGCTTACTTTTTTTGATAAATAAAAAAATACAAAAAAAAAATGGAATTTTCATTTCTATTATAACATCTTATGTTTAAGTGAGAATATTTTGCTAAGTAGAATTTTTGTTATCTAAAGTTCTTTAGTTTTGCAAAAGTGCATATTGCTAGTTCTCCCTGTGAGTTTGATATTCAGGGCTTAAACAAAAAGTCATATATTATTTAATAATGATACATATAATTGCATAGTATCTCATATTTAAACATTATAATTGTATTCTTATTTGCTTCATGGTGAAGAATTTTCCTAGCTTTTGCTTGGAATCAAGTTTTTGGTTTTGCTGCAAAGTAAGAATCATTATTAAGGAATTTAAGCTTATAACTGCATACATAACATTTTACATCTATATAGAAAGTTATGATCAGTTAACTTAAGTTAGGTCAGGCTTACCCGGTAGTTTAAGTTGATTTGGGTTAACCCTCAGGTGGTTTAAGTTGATTTGGATTAACCAAAATTAGGTTGGGTTAACCCACAGTCGGTTGCCAAATTGGAAATTGTTGGTCGCCGGAATGGATATCCTGACGCCTGATTTAATTTAATTTATATACATACAATTTTAAAAAATAATATTTTAAGTTTTGAAAATGGAAGACCAAACCGATCTCATATTGTAGTAGTTCAAATAAACGAGCCTAACACCTCAATTAATGCATTTATCCCAAAGGGTAGACACACTACTTACTGGTAAGACTCGATTAAATAAACTAAAGAATTTATGACATTCCATTTAAGTCTGTGAAAAACCATCTTTTTATGTTGACCAACAAATTCCCCTATTTTATACAAAAATTTAAATAGGATTTATATTAAGTTGGGTTCTTAAAAGATTCCTATAAGGGAAAGCCTCTATAGTTAATTACATCTTAGATAACTGAAGTCAACTAAGAAAACTCTCGATAAAAATCAGGGGATATTGTCTTCAAGGAGTTCAAAGGGATTGGATTTTTCAAAAGATAGGACCAAGAGGTGTGAAATGGGAATGGCTCAATTTTAGAATATTTTTTATGGAATCCAAAGGAAGAAGAACTAAGGGATGTCATGGATTTTGAAGAGAACCTCGATGACTTCCCAAAGCATCCTATGGTTTGGGTTTAAGTTCAGAGAGAAAATATTTAAAGGTTACATCCTGCCAATTTTATTAATTAGGGCTTACATTTATGCGAGACATTCACAAAATAGGCTGAAAAACGTGAGGATTTAGATCATGACAAAATATTGAACGAACAACCTCAGAATCCTAAAACGAGTTAGGGCTTATATTGCACAAAATGATTGTGCAAAGGCCAAAAGATGAGTTGAGTATTTATGTCGCACTAGGTGGACAACCCTTAAATCCTATGGCTTGTTTCTTAATTTCTAAGGAAAGATGTGCTCTTTTAAATCCTCATGCTATTGTAAATTGCTATTGTAGAAGGCTGCCAATGGATTTAGCTCCAAGCTCCTCGATGAAGTAGTAGTCCTCAAGTCTAAGGTCCAAAAGGTTTAAATGACAAGTTAAAGTTTAATCATTATGGGGGGTTAAAGCTGATTAGAGCGACACCGGTTAGGATCTCAAGGTTCCCTCATTCCGGCGCCACTATTTTCTTCAGATTCACTTAGTTTGAATGAATTTACTAAACTAAACTCAATTTAATGAGTTTCATACTTTCATTTACACTGTGGGAAATCTCATTAGCAATCATAGGTTACCTCCTTCGAGGGAATCTCGATCATTCGATAGATACATCTTAAATTAGTTGCAATTTTTATTTTGTTGTTTTATTTGTGATTAAATTTTGAGTTGTCTTATATTTTGATTATTTTGGCAGTGAGTTTTATTGTTTTGATTTCTTAATTTTAGCTTTAGTTTTAGTTTAGTGGCTATCCAAAAAGTTTCAGTTTTGACATGCAGGGTGACCTTGTTGTTTAACATACAAGTTTATAAGCAGGAAACAAGAGGTATAGAAAGGTAAATAAAATTAAATTGCAATGCAATAACTTAAAAGCATACATGTCAATGCTTCCCGTTCCTCCATCTGAAGGATTAGTACTTTCAATGCATTAATATATACCTTAGTATTCATTTGCATGCATCTAGTCCTTGGTTAAGATTATATATATTTATATATATATATAATTTTTCAGGAATTAAAACATGCTTGTAGGAAAAGCAGAGAGTACAGGTTTGAAGTGTGTCTACCAAACCCTATGTCATACCTTGGTTGGTCCAATTTGTTCATCTGTAGGGATGATTCCATCAAGCAAATCATAATATGTCCATGTATCCTTTGAGATTCCCAAAGGATCATGTAAAGGTCCTAAGTAATACCCTAGGCATTTCACACTCCCTCAAATTGTCTCAAGTTCATTTTGTTCTTATCGTGTTGTTTTGTTTGTTATATGGTTCACCCAATTCATACCCTTATGTTCAATGAACCTTGATGTTTTGATTATCCCTTTAAGTGGGGTAATTATCATTTGATGTTTCACTTACGAATTATGCGGGTCAAGCCCCTTAGGGGCAATTTGTCTTAATTAAGAAACTTAGCATGTTTGAGTTTTAAAGATGGGCTTGTAGTGTTTTCTAAAAAATGTTTCAAGTTATTTATAGGTCATTTTCTAAACCTCATTACACAAGATTTTGATTAAGCCTAATTTACTATTAAGCCCTTAAACACTAAGCCCTTAAAACTTAATGAGTAGATTTGTAATTTTAGAAAATTTTAATATTATGCTCTTAATCCTTATGAGGGATCATAAATTATTCTAATAACCATTAATTTGGGTTTTAAATTAGTGGTTTATGATCTTCCAAAGTCAAATCCCCTACCTTAATATCTCCTCATTTAAAATACTCTTCCAAATTTGATCAATTCAAGAAATTACAAATTTATTCTTAATGAGACCAAAGTGAGATTGGTTACTAACATTTAACCATTTTCAATTTTAATCATCTAGAAATGTCAATTAAGATCATTTCTTACCCATTTGCCCTTTGGTTAGGCCTATAAATTAATTTCAGGCTTACATCCTAAAATTATCATTTTGCCCTTAAGCATATTTTACTTCATAATTCATTAAATTAAACTCAAATGACTTTTAAATTTTTATGCTACCCCACTCATGGGTCAATTAAAAAATCAGAGGAGAATATGTGATTTTTCTAATTTTCATTTAGTTTTTATAATTATTTTATTCAAAAATGATGCTTTTAAACATTAATTCATTTAATTATTAAAAGTGATTTTAATGTCCTTAGGAAAATTCTTAGAGGTTCACCTAGGTTGGAGACTACTTGGACTAAATTTTATGATTTTTTTGAATTTTATTTGATTTAATTTAATTATTAGAATTATTTTTTTAGTATTAATTAAATATAAAATATTATTTAAGTAAAAAATTAATTTTTTTATTTTTCTTAAATCTCTCTAAGGTTACGGAACTCAGAGAAACAAATTTTATATTTTTTATTTTTAGAATTATTTTAATTGAAAATTAGAGGAAATTCATTTTAACCTTTAAAAATTAATTTAAGTCTTCAAAAATCAATATCTTGACTTAGAAAATTAGGGAAATTATTTTAATTGCTCCCATGTGATTAGGAGGCCAAATGTAACATTTTGGTGAATTTTAATAATTTTGTAATTTTTATCATTTTTTAATTATTTTTTAATTATTTAAATATTTGAAAATAGCTTAAAAAATGAAAATTTTACTTTAATTCCAATTTTACTTTTCTTCGATTCCATTCATCAGAGAGAACTCCCAAAACAAATTTGGTGGTTTTTTGAACTGCATTTTAATTATTATAATTATTTTAATGCCAAAAATGTAATTTCAGTTGATTAATTCATTTTAGTGATCAAATAAATTCCAATTGACTTGAAACTCTTATGGGGAGTTCTTTTAATATTAAATTATAGTGGAGAATAGTTTTTTGTACTATTTACTTTTATATTTTTTCCAATTTAATTATATTTTATTTTTAGGGCTTAATGACAATAACGGTTATTTTTAATGAGTTAAACCAAGTTTGTATATTTCTTAGGGTTCTCTGATCACAGTGAACCTAACAAAATAAGTTTTATAATTTTTTTATGAATATTCTAATTATAATAATTTTTATATCAAAAGAGGGACCATCAACTTTAAAAAAATTAGGGGAGATATCTAACAACAGAGAGAACTAAAGCCCAGTGGTCCCATGCCATGGTGAATTGTGTGTGCCAAGTTATGGTCAAAATAGGGTTTAATGTATTTAATTAATTGAAAATAAAATGCATGTCAAACAATTTTGATTGTAAGTCCACATTATTCTCCTCTGTTCACTGAGCAAGAGGGTATTTTTATTTATTTTTATGATTTTTCTACACCAAGTGATGGATTTTCTAAGGGTAGGGGTGAATTATTGGATTTAATTAAATCATATTTATCCACTTAACACAATCAGCCTCGTACGAGTTGAAAGCCCACACGTCCCCATGGGATTGGACACCGCCAGCTGAGTCACCACACGCTTTTCGAGCCATGATCCCATTCGGCGCAATCAGAGCCATCTTCCTGATATACACTTGATTCAACAACACTCCTTCTTTGTCCCTATCTCGTTCTTCTTGTGAGCTGTTCTCCCTAAAACCTGAAGATCTCGTCCTATTTTTAACCAAATTTTGTTGAGTTTATTTCTATGGACTCATCTAACCTAGACGAATCTATCTATGCGGTTAACCTAGCCTGAAATCGTGCCAACATGCATGTAGAATCAAAATAAGCTCAGGATAGAGAAAGGAGTCAATACCTTTGTCTGAGAGGGTATGCCTCAATCAGATGATTTTAGAAGCTTTATGGAGGTCCAACGAGCTCACGGATGAAGCCTCTGGCCTTGGTGAATTTCCTAGACCCAAATTCGATCGAGGATGATTTTGGGTGTTGATCAAAGTCAGGGATGGAGGCTCTCTGTGATAGGGTTTTTGTGGGGGTCTTCTTCGTTTGGTGTGGGGATGGTGTGGGTGCAAGGAATTTGTTTTTGATTGACTATGGAGATGTGGTGAAATGTGTCCTATTTCGGCTTGATTTTGAGATCCAAAATTAAGCTCAGGCAGTGAACTTGGGTGGCTAAGGATGGTGGGATTGCTCTTAGGAAGTCTTAAGGGAGCTCTGGTGAAATTTTGGTAGAGTTTCATTAGGGTTTTGGTTTTTCCCCCTCTTGGCTGTGGAGGAGTGGAAAAACCAAAACCCTAATGTTTTGGTGTGAGCCATGGTTGGCCAGTTGGTGGAGAGTGGTGCATAAGTGGAGGGAAGAAGTGGGCAACAATCCAATTGGTGTGAGCCATATTGGATGGGCTGAATTTTAGTTTTTCCCTAATTGGGCTTTCTTGGACATGGGTTTTTTGGTAGCCAGGGTAGTCAGATAGCCAGGGTTAGGTCACCATCCCAATGAGGATGATCAGTAGTAGGTAAATGTGAAGTCAATTGGGTTTTTGCGTGGGTAGAGAGGGTAGAAGTGATTAGTTGAAGTGGAAAGGGCTTTGGGTCAACTTGGGTTTAGGTTGGGTTTAGCTTCATGAATATGGCTTGGGTGACTCCCCATGGCTAACTAAGGTTAGGTGGATCAGCTGAAATAGTGTTGAGAGGTCTCCATCCAAGGGATTAGCATGTAAATTGGCTCTTGCGTTTGCCACTAATGGCTTGGTGAGGTGGCAAAGGCTCATATGGCTTACCTATGGCTTGGGGATGGCTTCATGGCTTGTCCTTGGCTTGGTCAATTTGCCTAAGAAAGGATTTTGAAATTATGGGGTATTTTTGTGGAGTTTGTCATGAGGCTTCATTTAGAATAATTTTGGTATGAATTGGAAAATTATGGAATTATTTTGATTAAATGGATGACGAGAGGAAATTTATCATGTGCGCTTTTGAGTAAATTTTGGGCTTTTTGAATGACTTAAAGGCTTGGGCTTTTAAATTTGGGGATAAATTTGGGCTTGAGTTTAAAGTTGGGCTTGAAATTAGGTCAAATTAGGTTTGGATTTATTTTCAATTAGGTTTGGACAAGATGAATTTGAGTTTGGAATTGAAATTGGAGAAGATTGAAGTCAATTTGGTTAAAATTGGGGCTAATTTGAGGAAATTGGGTCTTTAAGGGCAATTTGGGGCTTTTGGTCAAAATGGGTCAATTTGGTCAAATTGGGTTCATTGGAGTGGTTCAAATTGATTTTAGGGACATTTGGGATGATTTTGGATTTTTTGGGTCATGAGGGGCATTTTGGTAATTTTGGCCAATTTTGGGGTCTTTTGGGAATTTCAGAATTTTGGTGAATTTTGGTCAATTTGGGTAGTGGGGAATTATTTTAGATGATTTTGAAAATAAATTTGGGAATTTATGAAATTTTAGTAATTTTTGGCAAAAAATAGGGTTGTAGGGGTATTTTGGTAATTTGATGGAGGTTTGGGCTAGAATGGGCAAATAAGCTATAAAGCCATGTCAAACTGATAGGATCCATATGAGGACTCATTTTGTATGTTCAATATGTTGGTCCTAACCCTCTTATCCAAAAGGCTAATGGTTTGGGTCCACCCATATGAGCCTTCCAAAGGGAGTCAGGAGACTAAATCAAGGGGGTCCTAGGGTTTGGGGTGCGTGAGAAAGTGTGGTGTGTGCAAGCTAACCTAGCCAAGACCAGACCACCTAGGGTTAGTCCTAAGGCTTCACCTTCCTATGGGGAAGTGCTCTTGAGCTTCCTTATGCTTAGTCTCATCCTCCTAAGTGTAGACTTTAAGCATATGAAAGTCTAAGTGAAGCAAAGAAG
The DNA here is from genome assembly GCF_001263595.1 of Phalaenopsis equestris. NCBI lineage: Eukaryota > Viridiplantae > Streptophyta > Magnoliopsida > Asparagales > Orchidaceae > Phalaenopsis > Phalaenopsis equestris. The sequence goes on from NW_018165178.1 coordinate 195,285, forward strand.
ACTTTAGAATTTCTAATGGTGAGGGTTCCTTTTCTATTCCTCTAGGAATATTCAACACGAAAATCCTATGACTAGACCCTAGGCTACTAAAGAGGAAAGACTAGACCTCAACCAAAAGTGAAGTCAACATTCGGTGATTCAGTTGATTTAAATTAACCTAAGTTAGGTTGGGTTGACTAGTGATTCAATCAATTTAGGTTAACCCGAATTAAATCAAACTGACCCTTTAATTCAATCAATTATGGATAACCCAAGTTAGGTCAGGTTGACCCTTTGATTTAATCAATTTTGGTTAACCAGTGTTTGGTCAGGTTGACTCTGTGATTTAGTTGGTTTATATTAGACGGAGTTAGTTCGGGTTGAACCGATGGTTTAAGTTGATGTGGGTTAACCCGAGTTGGGTTGGTTGATTTGGTGTTTTAGTTGATTTGAGTTAACCCGAGTTAGGTCATTTTGACCCATTGACTTAAGTTGATTTGGGTTAACTCAAGTTAGGTCTTGTTGACTTGGTGATTCTACTGATTTAGGTTAACTTGAGTTAGATCAATTTGACCCAATGATTCAGTTGATTTGGGTTAAACCGAGTTAGGTCAGGTTGACCCTGTGATTGAGTTAATTTTGGCTAACCTGAGTTAGGTAAGGTTGACCCAGTGATTCAGTTGATTTGGGTTAACCTGAGTTAGGTTGGGTAGATTTAGTGATTCAGTTAATTTGAGTTAACCCATTTTAGGTCGGGTTGAGCTGGTGATTCAGTTGATTCAGGGTACATGCATTGTTTGTTTTCTTTATAAAAGAAAAAAAACTGAGAGCTAATTTTAGAGAATTTGATCCATACCTTATCCTAAGAGGTGAGGCCTCAGAGGTCTTCAACTTAGTTTCATGAAACTCCTTCTTGCTTCAGTTTTGACTGTGGATGGGTCTAAGTAGGACTTAGTCTAAATGGTGTCACGGTTTGGTGTTGGAATGGGTTAGAGACTTTAGGAAGGCTTAATTTTGATTGGGTAGAATGTCTTAAGGTCTAATGAAGCTTTTGGGAGGGTTGGTTTTGAGTTTTGAGAAGATTAATCTAGGGGCCGAAATGAACTTGGGTTTCAATGATGAAATTAAGGTCAGATAGTGGAGGGGAAAGCTTAAAACTGGTGGGGATCGATTGTTTTGGTCGAGAGAGAGGTTTTCTTTATTGAGTGAAAGAGGTCTAAGTGGTTGTCTAGTGAACTTGGTGATGTGTAAAAGCTCTTGGGTTTTTGGGTCTTGTATAGCCATGGGAGCTTGGTGGTGAGCTTGGTTGTGCATGGGGAAGTCAGGCGGCTCCTCAGAGAATTCACAGAGGAATTTTAGAGATTTTGGGCAGTGGGAGGAGCTTTTCCATTTTTCCAAGTGTTGACCATAGGGGCACCACTGGCATAAAGGTGGCATGGGAATGGGCTTGGGTTAATTCAAAGAGCATTTGGTAGATGACTATGACCAAGTTTGGTCTAGTTTTAGCTCACCAAAGGCTACTCAAAGAGTGTTGGATTTTTTTCATCGATGGCCCATGAAGGATGGGTCATGGGCTTGATGGACCATGGGGAAGGATGGGTCATGAGCTTTAAATTTTGGGTTTAGGGCTAACCTAATGTGCTATATTTTAAACCAAAAACTAAAGACCGAATGACATTTCATAATTTACCTAATTAAATAATTATTTGAATATGGGGGTTGAACTTATAGCGTCGATTTTGGCCCCCAAGTGGTTTGGTGTTTTGACCACTTTAGGTGGGGGCTCAATTGTATATTAATGGGGTTAATTGGTCAAGAATTGATCAAAATTGGGTTAGTTCCAATTTTATTTGACCACTTATGGTGACATCAAGTCATAAGGTCAAAGGGGAGGTGTGGAAGGCCTTCAATGAGGCTGGGGATCAATTTAGGTAGACCCCTCTCCCATTGTGAATTTTTGTATCAAGGTTGCCATAAGGTTTATAGGGAGGTTTCTAGGGTTTTTGGTTATCCTAAGTGACTCAGGGCATGTCTTACCTAAGGGGGTAACTTTCTTCTCTTACCAGGCTAAAACCCTAAACTAACTCAGTCACAGGGTTGAGGGTTTGGGTTTGTTTTTATGAGGCCCAAAACGGCATGACCCTGGTCTAGAGGCTATGTATAGGTGTTTGAGTGACTCCTCATGAATGTGAGATCAACACTCTAATTCTAATTAAAAAATTAAAGAGCACAATGTTGAGATATTTAATTAGAGCATTGCATTGCTACAACGTAAACTAGTGTAATTATAAAGTTTTGAGATGATTTCGTGGTTTATTAAATAATTATTGGAGATTTATGAACATGTGACAAAGAAGATTTAGTGGGACTTATATTGGAATGTGAGTGAAAATGATGAGTGTGTAGAGTCTGAAGCATGAGAGAGAGCACTTACAAGAGACTAAATAGGAGAAAAGAAGGTAGGATAACAGAGTCCAAGGAAGAGAATTTCAGTCAAACCATATTATTTTGTTCAAACTTCATGTATTTTTATGAATCATAAAATTATATATATATATATA
>NW_018165179.1:0-5519 GCF_001263595.1 Phalaenopsis equestris
TAAACTTAAGCAATTTAACCTAACAAGCAAAAAAAACTTTATATTTTATGTTAAGGATGAGTCTAAACCTTTTAATTAAAGCAATTATTCCACTAAGTGGAGCCTACTACATGAATCCTTTTTCTCTATTGTGTCCTATTGAGTGTCATATTTTCATTTATTTCTAATAGATGAAGATCAATTTGTTATACAATATGCCCAGGTCTTCTTAGGTCTACCTCTGCCTTTTTTAATATAAGTTAAAACAACATCTACTCTCATAATAGGATCATCAGATGGTCAACGTTTAATGTGACCAAACCATCTAAAATGACTCTCTCTAATCTTATCCATCACTATATTCATTTTGCATTTCGTCTCTAAATGTCATGCTACTCATCCACCCAAGCATTCTCATCTCAGCAACACCTAACTTTTTTTTATGCTTTTCTTTTAAAGGCTAGCATTTTGTGTCATAGAGATTGCATGTGGCACCATCTTATAAAATTTTCCTTTCATTCTAAGCAGTACTTTTTGTTCTTATCCATCACTATATTCATTTCGCATTTTGTCTCTAAATGTCAAGCTACTCATCCACCCAAGCATTCTCATCTCAGCAACACCTAACTTTGTTTTATGATTTTCTTTTAAAGGCTAGCATTTTGTGTCATAGAGAATTGTAGGTCTCACCACCATCTTATAAAATTTTCCTTTCAGTCTAAGCGGTGTTTTTTTAACACACAATATGCCCAATGCATTCCTTTACTTCAACCAACCAAGTTAATATCTACTAATAACATCCTCATCAATATCACTTTGAACAATAGACCCGATATATCTAAAAAGTTCACACCTTTTAATGAGTTGATCACCCATAGTTACAACTCTGCCACCAGAGCTACTACTACTAAAATTTAATTCCATGTAACTCAAATGAATGTCTTTAGACTCCCTTATAGACATCCATAATTCAGCTTTTTCATGAACATTATCTCTTTATTCACAAGAAGGATATCATCAGAAAAAAGCATACAATAAGGTACATACTTTTATAAATGTCTAGTAAGAGCATCAATAACTAAAGCAAAAAGATATGGCCTTAAAGCCGATCTCTGAGGTGATCTAACTGAAATAAAAAAAAACTTGGGCATTCCCCCTTATTCGTACATAGTAACAGCTCTAGTTAAAATATCTTTAATGACTTAAATATAAGTCATATCAACACATTTCTTCTTTAGAACTCTCCAAAGGACTTCTCTTAGAACCTTATCTATCATATGTTTTTTTTTCTTAAATCAATAAAAATCATATGTAGATCCCTCTTATTCGCTTTGCACTTCTCCATCAAACCTCTCAATGAATGAATAGTTTCCATAGTAGACATGTTTGGCATAAATCCAGACAGATTATGAAAAAATTTGTATCACGTCATAACCTATGTTTAATTATCCTCTCCCATAATTTTAATCATGACACATCAACTTAATTCCTCTAAAATTTGCACACTATTTTGCATCCCTTTTATTCTTTAAAATGGGGACTAAAATACTCTTACTATACTCCTCGGGCATCTTTTTGGATTTTAGTATAAAAATAAAGGCTTCAATAAGCTAAAAAACTCTCAAATCTCCTAAATATTTTCACACTTCAATTGAAATGTCAGCAAGTCCTACAAATACACCACCCTTAGTTTTCCTTAAAGCCACATCAACTTCTTTTTTACTAATGCGACGGTAAAAACAAAATATTTAATTATTATTAACTATATTTAGATCACTAAGGTCTATCTTATTTTCATAAACTTTATTGAAAATTTATCAAAATAACTCACCCACATAAGTTGAGTATTTTCTTCTAATAAAAGAACTTATTGATTTCATCTTTAATACACTTTACTTGAATTAAATGTTTAATTCTTTTTTCTCTTTGTTTGGTTAGTTCATACATATAGTTTTTACCCTCTTTAGTACATAATCTATTATAAAGATCACTAAAAGAAGCTTTTTTAGCATCACAAATTATTCTCTTAAACTCCCGAGGGGCCGCCTTATATTTTTTCTAATTCTCTAAGTTTTATATTTAAACTAATTTTTATAACACAATTTGTTTTTGCACATTACTATTCCATTGGCCAATTATTTTATTTATATATATTTTTTTTCTTTTGATTCTTCAAGTATATCTTTTGTCACTTGTTTAATAGTGTTTGTTACTTTATCCTACATAGAATTCACTTCTTTATGAACATCCCAAATCTTGAATCTTACAGTTTAGCCATAAAAATAATTTTATTATTTTTTAGGTGCCCCCATCTAATTCTATGATAATTTATATTTTTTATCCTACAACTCTTCATCTTAAATTTTAAAACTAAAAATTAATGTTCAATAGTTAAATTTTTACTTGGAATGAACTTACAATATTTACACTCTTGGTGTTCTCTTTTTCTCATAAGAAAATAGTCAATTTATGTTTTATTAGATTCATTCTTATAAGTAATAATATATTCATCTCTTTTTTAAAACAAAATATTAGTAATAACCATATCATACGCTAAAACAAAATTTAATATGGCTCTACCTTCTTCATTAATGACTCCAAAACTATTGCCACTATGTATATTTCTAAAATCTTTTACCACTCTATCAACGTGTCCATTTAAATCTCCCTTCAATAAAAAATTTTCTTCAAGAGATATCATTTGCATTATGTAAGCCATTTTAGAATTTTTATTTTGAACCTATATCTAAACCTACTGTGGAGCATAAACACTTATAACATTAAAAATTATAATATCAACAAGAATCTTTAGGGCTATAATTCTATTAATTTTTATAACATAGCTTTCAAACTCTTATTTATAATTACACCTATATTATTTCCAGTGCGACTCCTATCTGAATAGTAACGTCTAAAACCTGTGTCCATTTAAATCTCCCTTCAATAAAAAATTGTCTTCAAGAGATATCATTAGCATTATGTAAGCCATTTTAGAAATTTTCATTTGAACATATATCTAAACCTACTGTGGAGCATAAACACTTATAACATTAAAAATTATAATATCAACAAGAATCTTTAGGGCTATAATTCTATTAATTTTTATAACATAGCTTTCAAACTCTTATTTATAATTACACATATATTATTTCCAGTGCGACTCCTCTTTGAATAGTAACGTTTAAAACCTAAGCTATCAATTTCCTTTGTCTTTTCTCCAACCAATTTAGTTTCTTGAACACATAAGATATTTATCTTTTAATAAACCATAATATCAATTAATTTCATTAATTTATCCGTGAGAGTACCTATATTCTATGATCTTATCATAATTTTTATTCCTGAACTAATTTTTTTACCAACATCTGTCTGGAATATGGGAACCCTTATTTATTTGACAATAGACCTGGGCACGAGACCCGGGCACCAGTGTAGTAGCTCTTGAGCACTCTTCACTATTTTAAGCTTATACAGTGCATCACCCTAGCATTTACACAAGGAGTTAAGGGATTCATGTCATGAATTTTCAATAAATTTTTAGACCTGGGCACTAGTGTAGTAACTCTTGTGCACTCTTCACTATTTTAAGGTTATACAGTGCATCACCCTAGCATTTACACAAGGATTTAAGGGATTCATGTCATGAATTTTCAATAAATTTTAAGTTGGTTGCCGACTAACTAACGCAACCCTCTACTTGTTTACATTCGGGGCTTAGGACCTAACAATGATAGTGTTGAGTCTAACCTTTTTAAATAAAGACTAAATTTTATACAACAATAATTAACCCAATTCAATGGCTCCTACAAGGTGTGAGGTAACAAAAAAGGCCTTAGGAAAGTTGTGGGTTTAATTACAAGAGTGGGAGTATGGATGAAGGAATGTTAAAAAAAAATATAATAAGTGTGATCAATGTTAATTAGAAGAAGACAAGCATCATTCAATGGTTATCCCTGCTGAAAACATCATAGTAAACCATGAAATTAAGATGGTGTGCTATGGATGTCGAAGAGTTTCACCACCTATTCTCAAACAAGCTATATACAAACTACTTGTAAGAGAAATATAATACAAAACTTCAATGGTAGAAATCTGATATTACAATCTACAAAATAGTATATAAAAATTAAAATTTAGAAAAAATAGTAAATAATAAGAAAGATATTGTCCCTCAAGCAAATAAACCCTTATTATAATTTAAAAATAAAAGAAATTGAGACCGCATAAAGATCAACACCACCATATATGGAAGAATTCTTTGTTTCAGTACAGAGCAAGATGGAATTCTACCATCCCACTTGTGGGATCACAAAAACCCCAGAGAAACTTTCATATTGCCACGAGATTTAATCTAAGTTAACCTATAATGAACTAGTAGATACTTGTGCTGCATCTCTCATTTCATTTTCAATAAATTAGTAATTTTCCTTTTCCCATTAAGTCTTCAAAGATGCTTCAAGTTCTCCCACAACAGTGATGCACTCATCTTTAACCTATTGGAAGATAACCTTACTCTTTTGTTCGGTGGAATATTCTTATGCTCAAAGATTTTTTCGACTAATTATACCTAATTAATGAACCCATCTGGTTCTATGAGACCATCAAAATTCAGCGAAGTCAATCTCCACACCAAAATCCTGACTTTTTCTTTGATATTTCATGTCAAATTATTAGTGTATTGGTTCTTCATCACAAAAAAAAAAGTCTGATGGAAGGGATTCACTTCCTCCTCTAATCTAGAAATTTATTATTAATGTTATGATTGATCACTCTGGATTAACTCTTCACCAAAGAGAACAACATTAATTATTGTTGAAGAATTTTTTGTTGCATATCCTCTATAACAAGCTCTTGGACACCTCATTGTAGATTTCTTGTAAGTGACATTGTATCCTTTTCTCCTTATCAAAGTTTTTGGCAGATGTAGAACTAAAAATCATGGTTGGTCTTAAATTTTGATGGTAGGCAACAAGATTGAATTTCGATGAAGATATGAAGGTTAGATTTTAAAATTTTGGGTTGGTGCTAGGAATTTTGATAGAAAGGTTTGAGCTTAGTGAGGATTTTTTTTTTTTTTTACTTTGATCTAGGGTAAGGAAGAAAAAACTTTAAATCATAGGGTTTATGGGGTCCTGACGATTTTTTTTTTATTTTGATCTAGGGTAAGGAAGAAAAAAACTTTAAATCATAGGGTTTATGGGGTCCTGATATCAAATGAAATCATTCTTCGGTTCTTAGAATATGTTTAGGAAGCGAATTGAGAGGGGAGGTGGTTGTGGAAGAGTAGAAAAATGAGAAGCAGGGAGTTCAACGACATTTAGAAAGACTAAAAGGAAAAATCTTCTTTTGGACAGTAGATTCAGTGTTGATCAACTACTCTCCCTGCTAAAAATAGCAGAGGCAACAACAAAATAGTGTGCTATGGATGTCAGGGAAGTTGACTACCTGTGTTCTTAAACAAGATACAGGATTATAATCTCTAAATACTGAAAACAATACTAAGTGTTTGAATAATAGAAAAAAAGACATGATATATAAAA
>NW_018165179.1:5619-40230 GCF_001263595.1 Phalaenopsis equestris
TAATAAATTGATACCCCAAAAGGATGGGCAACATAAAATAAGAAAGAAATCCCTATTATGTAGTGAAACATAGAAAAATCTCATCGTCCCACTTGCATGATCACAAAATTCTATAAAAACCTCTCTATAAAGAAGAGATTCTATCCCAATTTGTCAATATAACATTACTTGATAGATTTTGCAAAGGGTAAAATCTCGTAATCACGGGATCCTATGAGTGTGAAATAGTGGAACGTGGTATTCACAAACTCCCATGCCAACAATATAGAAGCAACAATAAGATATCTCAAATAGGATAATTTGGCTTGAGAAAGAGAGCATGAACCTCATTATGCCACTAAAAGTTTGTTTTTGAAGATAATTTTTGTGGAATGCACAAGGCCCTAATAGGTTGCTAAAAAGATTGAAAGCTGTAGGAGACATGAAAGCTCTAACTACAAGCTTTCTTCATTCTTTTATTGAAGCTATCCAAGCAAAGAGGCTTTATAATCAACTAGTCTCTTTTACTTGTTTTTATATATGAATTTATCATGTTATATACCAAATTAATCATAATTTACTCTCCGATTTTCATGATAAACATTTTCTTGCTATTTTTTATGATAAAATTTCTTAGTGACATTTCCTTTCTCTTGTTCAATTATTATTAAGCTTTTCTTAGTAGTCTTAGCCTTGAAATTGTTATTCAGATTTATGTCTCAATTATTATTAAGTTTTTATCAATCTAATTATTTTTGGAACATATGTTCTTGTGGATTTTGGTGTCTCTGAACTCTTTAAGACATCAATGAATAATGTCCGAATTGACATAGACATATATACAACTTTAGAGAATGAGAATTGGATTGATTCTATAGCTCATGGTTATTGGAAAATGGTAGAACTTGGTGCATTCTCTCATATGGATATTATGAGATTTTTTGGTCCCGATGTCACAAGGTGTTTCGTGGATCACTCAAAATTAAGGAACTGGTCTCTTTGAGGGCATAACAATTAGAATAATATGAAGCATTGAATAATTAGTTCTTAAAATGAAAAAGTAATAGTTTTGGCTAACATATATCTAGTTTGTACTCAAAATCTAAAACTTACTTTGGATCTTATCAATGAATCAAAGTTTTCCTTGTCTTTCCTTAGCAAAATAAAGATGATCGACACCATAGCTACATGCAGTATTCTTAATATATATATGCTAGATACATTACCTTTGTATGATAATCCAATTATTATGACATTTATTGATCAAGATTCATCATCTTATGATTTTTGTGATAGTATTCTTAGGATATAAAAATAAGTGGATACAAAAATTTCAAGTTCTTTTTCTTAGGAGGTGCATGAATAAGAAAATAGCAACAGTCTTAAAGGTTTACCAGATTTTAAGTAAGAGTTTGTGCATGTTATGAGGTTATTTTCCTATATAAGATGGACTCTTCCTGCATTATTATCTTGTTATTAATGATGGTATATTTATTTTTGTTTCTTTTTTTTTGCAGCAATTTTTAACCATTATTCTTTATTTTACACATTTCATTAATTTATCATAATTTTTTTTTTAAGAATACCTTAAAAAATACATTTAGACCTTAACTTTTATATCTACTTTAGATGGTTAAATGACCCAACAAACTTGAAATGTATTATATTTCTTATTGTTTATACAAACACTAGCTTTGATACTTGCATTCTATCACTTATTGCAAGCATGCGCCAAAAAAAATATCTACTCGCCATCTTTAATAAGTCTACAAACACAAGCACAACACCTACTAGTTAATCAAATTTGATGTGCATATAAATAAATGCCTATGGAAAACTAACCCATCACCCAAAAAATTTCATTCAACACCTACCACTGAAGTGTCCACATGTATTCATGAACTCAAAAACCTCATTACCTATGGACTTGAGGATTACCTTAATTCCACCTTTCAATTATAACACCTATTATCTTGTTATTGACACTAAGGCACACTGGAGTTTTTAACTCATAAAGCACATACTAGTCAATCACTTAGTATTTTTGTATGATCAATTTTTATTAAAAATATTGTTCGAAAATGACATAAGAAATATGTGTATGTTCAATAAAACGATATACAAAGACAGTATAAATATTAATCCCCAATAAACATTATAGTTTAGCAACTCATTATATTTGGTTTGTTAATTTTGACCAAAACTAAGCCTTCATAATTCTTCAATCCATTTATAATCCTAAATTTATCACTGGTTTCTTATATTTAACTTATGGCATTAAGATAGTATATTATTAAAAATAAGAGAAGATTTATTGGCATCCATCCTTAAAATTTTCTTACATGTTCTCTAGTTGATCCTAAACCAAGTGACCTTATTCACATTGATTTAAGTAACTAGAACTTCCTAATTACAAAAATTTAAATTTGATTATTAAGCATCACAAAGATTATACAAATACACAAACACACACACACACACACATATTTTGTAATGTTAAGAGTTTATATAATAACCAAACAAAAGACAAATTCACTTATCAGTTAATGTTGCACATGTGTGGTTATGCTATGCTTGCAGCATTATAAGAAATAAGGGGCGAGGTTTCTATGTTATTAAACTTACTCCCTCGAGCACATGTGCTCTATATTTATTACACTCTAAACATACTTGAAGATTTATTGTACTTAATTATATTTGATCATGTGCGTACACATAATTTAAATTTTTCTAGACATTATATGTTTAGCTCTCTAATAAACCTTTTAAAATATAATTTTTAAAACCCTAATTTAATAAGTGCCTTATGATTTAGCATTTAAAAGATTAATCAGTTGTCATTAGGTCTCATCTTCCAACTTTAATATTTTTCTTAACACATAACTATAAGGAAAATTTAAGTCCCATCTTTAGTTAAATTTTCTTTTTCCTAGTTAATCCCTTTAATCTTCCGGTTACGGTTGCTGTTGAGTAGTTCAATTTTTATCAAACAATCCCTTTCTTTGGATTATAATGCATTCATTTCGATGTCACCATACTTAATCATCCAATCATCTCATTTCTTCCCTCTTCACGTCATTTTAAGCTTTGCTTGAATACTATTTGTGTCTATCTTCTTTGATTTATATTATTGCTTTTTTTGAATTTTAAGCATATGAGATTATTCTTAATTGGTAGAAACCTTAGATATAATGATATGAGATTTAAGCCAAATCATAAGAGAAAAGCAAATATTATTTTTTAAAGCAACTAAGCAGTTACAATTAATACACTTGAAAGAGAAAAAATATAATGACACAACAACTAAAAATCAAAAATAGCAACAAACGCAACATAACTAATCAAACTAGGGTGGGATATCGGGATGGTAGTGGTGATCGACAATGATTTGGCTTTCCGACAAGTTAGTAAGGAGTAAGTGAAGACTGGAAGGCTTGACAGCAACAAATTGAGTGGATGGCGACAGTGAAGGGGAGGATTTGCGGCAAGGGCAGCAAGCTGGAAGTAGAGGAATGGCTGGTAAAGTGGCTGGAACAACAAAAAACAATAGGAAAAGGTTGTTTCCAGGTGGGTGCGGTGAGGGGGGAAGTCATTGAAAGTAACAGGTGGAGAACCACAGGACAAAAAGATAGCTATTTGAGCTAGCGACAATGAGAACAAGTGGCTAGATTGGATAAACTACAGGGAAAATAGCATGTTACAGCTCTTTGGGTGTGGCTGTAGCAATGGAGGGCAGTCAAGAGCTGTGTGAGGAGGGTGTGGAATGCTATAGAGAAGATAAAAACCACATTGGGAAAAAGATACAACCAAAGCACCACCCAAACCCTCAGATACAATCCTCTAAGGGAGAATCGAACGTTGGGGGATGTCATGTCTGAAATATAAAAAAAAAAAGAATTATAAATCCTAATACAATACATATATATGAAATAACTAGTAAGAAATGAAGGATAATAGGAAAAAAATATATTAGAATGGAAAATATGATTGTTTCGACCAGCCCGTCTCTCGTGATTTTGAAATCCCGTGGTATGATAGGAACTACAATACCCTCGAACTTCTTTTTTGTGCGGGAACCTCCCGCTTCATATAATACTTTAAATTAATAAATTATGAGGGTTTTTATCAATTAGAAATCATCAAACTTGTTTTGATATTTGATATTACTATAGAGATATCTCTGAGATATTCTTCTTAACCTTCCTTCTTTTGATTCTCATGTTGGAGAGAAATTTAATTACTATATTTTATCTTTGAATGCAGTGTAATGTTGTATTATTTTTTACAAAATCAAATGAGACTTTTGAAGCCCATAGTAATTTGTGTCTAAAAGAAGAGAATTTATTCATGATAAAGACCCATAAGTTAATAAAAGGTGGTTTTATGGATAAAAAGAAATACACAAATTGGATTATGAACAACATTCCCATGAAAAAGAAAAATTTTCAAATTCAATAATTAGCCAATAATGATACTGTTGTGCTAGAAAGAAATTTTTTTCCTGATTTTTTTTTACTTTTTTCCATAAGTTTTAGAAGTAGAATAGATTAATTTTATTCCCAAAAATTCAAAATTTAGCAATAAGATCTAAAAAAAATATCCCTCGCTCGTCAAAATCACTTGAAGTTGTTTCAAGGAAGTCATGATTTTTCTCATTAGACTCTAATTTTTGCTTAAAAAATGTAAAATATTATATAACATAAGCCATAAATATGATCAATGATTGAGGATCATGATTTTTGTGGTAGGTCTCTACTTTTCCTCTAAATTTAGGGTTGATTGCACTTACAACGACGAAAAATATATAATTAAAGTTTTCTATGGTTTATACATGACAAAAAATATATAATTAAAGTTTTCTATGGTTTATACAAAAAAAAAAAGTAAAATATTACTTTAAACAATTTGTTGGATTAATGCGAACTAAATTTACTTTTTATAGATTGCTAGAATTCTATAGACAAAAAACAACCATCCATAAATTGTGGATTTTTCTATATACAAAATAGTTATTTACATATTGTTGGATTAAAATAAATGAAAATATTGAGCACTTCATTAAAGGATTGCAATGAGTATAATTTGTATAAATGCACTTATAAATCTTTGGAACAATGAAAGGAAAATTTTATTTAATTGTGGAATATATTGTTTGAAGAAAAAGAGAGCCCTAATTTATCCAAAGCAAGTCCATATATTAACTAAAATAATGGGCAATCAGCAATGAATGAGTGAAAAAGAAGGTTAATGTTGGTTGATGGTTGATGGTGGATGGTGGCATTACTTCACAATGAATGATAGTGTCGATCAACTGCTAACATTAAAGTTGGTTAGTTGAAGGTGAACATCAGCGTTAGTTGAAAAAGCTTTGAAATTCTGTAAATCTTTAATTTCTTTTCTTTATAATTCTTCATGAATACACAATAATATAGGGTATGTATATGTTCTTAAGAGGTTTTTAAGTCATTTATACAATAATAATGGACACTTAAATTGGATAATCTGAAGAGATTACACTTTATCATTTTATCTTTTAGATCTTTATGTTCAAATTTTCATACATTGTATGATTATGAAATGATCGGTTCCTCTTGTTGAGAGTTCATTTTGACTTTATAATTTACATTAAGAGTTTCTAAATATAAAATTCTAATAATAATGAAATTAACACACACATTTTTAAACTCAAAAACATAAATGCTAGTTAACCTAAAAATTATTAGATGAATTTCTGAAGAAATACAAGCATTGGTGATATTTTAGGTTTTCTTTTGAGTTTTATGATTTTACAATATTCATTCACATTTGCAAAAGACTGGGGACTCCAGAGCTAATGATAATAAAAATAATGAAATTCTAATAATAATGAAATTAGTACATACATTTCTAAACTCAAAAACATAAATGCTAGTTGACCTAACAATTATTAGATGAATTTTTCGAAGAAATACAAGCATTGGTGATATATCAGGTTTTCTTTTGAGTTGTATGATTTTATCATGTTTATTCACATTTGCAAAAACAGGGGGCACCAGAGCTAATTCTTTCTTATCCATTTTTTTTCAAAAACATGTAATGAAATTAATTTCTAAGATAACTCCTAATAATTTGAGCAACTATAAGTTTTCATGTTGCCTTCAAATTAATAATCAAAATTAAATTTGACCTGAAGATGGATTGATCACTAGCTAATGCACTTGATAGCAAGAAAAGCAAGGATTACAATTGCATACAGTCATTATTAAAAATGTTGAAAGAAAAGCATTATCTAACTTTCTCAACAATGATTAAGTTTCAAGACATAATCATATTTTGGAATAACAAGATTGCACCCATGATTGTCCAAGCCTTTTTGTTTTCCCGATTTTCCAATCCCAATTACTACTTCCAATCTCGATTATTGGTGACTGATCATATCCTTGATGGGTAAATGTCACATTTCAGAACATTTTTAGGGATTTATATACATAGCAATTCTTATTTATTGACATATCCAATATGAAAATTTTATTATTTACTTATATATTACTCAAACTTTTAAACATAATATAAAACTATCATTAATGATGATTTTTAAAAGTGAAATACATCTTTTTATCTATATTTCTTGATGTCGAATCCAAAAATCGATAGCTTAGAAAAAGAATATATATATATATATATATGTTTGCCCTAATGGCCCCAACGATCTCCTGACAATGGGCATGTTTTCATCATTACATTTTCAATCTACATTATAAAAATGTATATTTCACCTTTTATAAGTTAAAGTTGAGATATTTTTTATAGTATGTGAAAATTTTGACTCGTAAAATGTAAAAACCAAATTCTATTGTTTGATATGTAAATAAATAGATATTGGGTGGTATGTTTCTAAATGTCCATTTTTTCGGTTGCTGTAATTCTTATTATATGATAATTATTTCAACTACAAAATGTAATAATGAAAATTTACATGGAAGTCACCCAATTCTTAAATATTTATATATCAAATACCTAAACTTTAATATTTACAAAATATAACATTTTGGGATATAAGTTTTGCATGAAAAAATATATTTGCCTTTTAAGAAGTTAATCAAAATAAAATTTTTTGAGAATTTTACATATAAAATTAAAAAAAGAATGTCACGGACAAAAAGTCTCACATCGACTAGGTGTATGTGATTGGGTGAAAAAGAATGTCATGGACAAAAAGTCTCAGATCGACTAGGTGTAGAGCCAAAAAATAGTATTTAAGTTTTGGGCTACCCACTGCCCCGAAAAGCTCTTTTGGGAGGTGACATTAAGCTCCCTTTATTACAATAAATTTGAGTTATAAAACCAAACTTTATCTAAAAATATAACTTACTATTAAATTCAAGTTACATACTCTTTTATGAATGTGACTGAAAGAGCTTCATGCTGAAAAAATTTCATCTGTAGTTACATTTAGTCTATAAATAAGATCAAGATATTAGCTGGTAAAGAAGTTCAAATCATAACTATTTTCGAAATAGAATTAAATCGTGTAAAGTGTAGCTTTCTTTTGTATGAAAATATTTAAATGCATCTTAGCTTTGAAAAAAGTAAATCTTAAAAGGATTACTGCCCACCACCCCGAAAAGTAGTATTTAAGTCCTGGGCTCTCCATCATCCCGAAGAGTTCTTTTAGGAGATGACAAGTGATATTATAGCAGATTACTGCGTTTATCAATGTTTGATTGTATTCTTAAAAGCTGTTTGTCAAGTAGATGCATTTTTTTAAAATTAGTTAGTTAAAAATATATATACTTTAATATTTATTTAATTAAAGCATCTAAAATCATGGATTAATATTCAATGCAAACAGTATTCAGTACCCAATCTATTTTTTTATTATTTTACATAAATTTAATTGAATGGTAGACTTTATATTTAGCATTTTTTTTCTTGCAAACAAAACACATGAATTGTGCTTGGTATTTTCACCAAGATTAGTCCATCATTCATCTCCCTTCACTTCCTAAATTTAAGTTACATATTTTTTTATGAATGTGACTAAAAGATGCCTCAGTACACCTTTTATTTTCAAAAATTTATAACTGATAATATAATTTTTAATCATATAGTTTAAAAAACTACTTTAGTTGTACTACTCCTTTACGTTCATCTGTATACATATAATGTAATTCTTGACAAAACGAACTTGTTTTAATTTGGCGGTGCTAAATTAGCATTAATTTCTCTTCATCTAATTCCTGCAGGTTTTAAAACAATGGTCCTACATCAAATTTAGGCCATAAGTTTATCACTAATGTAACATCTACAACCATAGTCTTTGGATAAAACATTGCCATAAGGTTATTTTATACTGCTTTGAAGTTGATCTCCTATCCTTACCAGTCTTCATAATCCTTAATAACCTGGAGACTTTACTTATGAAAAGCAATTTAAGCAAGCATTAATTACATTTGATTCGATTACCAACTAATATCTAGATCTTATTTGTTGTGGGTTTGGATCCTAACTCTTCTAAATGGCTAGGCTGTAACTTTGTTTTGTATGAAAATATTTAAATGCATAGCTTTGAAAAAAGTATATCTGCATCCTTAGAATTAACACTGCGTTTACCAATCAATGTTTGATTGTATCCTTAAAATTCCTTTTTATTTTTTAATTAGATAGTAAAATATATATACACTTTAATATTTATTTAATTAAAGCATTCAATCTAATTTTTTTTATTTTACATAAAGTTAATTGAATCATACATTTTATATTTAGCATTTTTTTTTCTTGCTAACAATACACATGAATTGTGCTTGGTATTTTGACCAAGATTAGTCCATCATTCATCTCCCTTCACTTCTTAAAACATATATTAGATGAGATTCTTGAAATAATTATACAAAAAAAATTGCATACATCATTTTAAATTTCTTTTATAAAATCAAAAGTTAATCTTAAATTCACCAGAATTACTTAATTATGCTGAAAAATTCATGAACTGATATTCTTTTCTTTTATTTTTATTTTTTTGAAATGAAAAAAAGTCTGAACGAGTCATGATTGGCTAGTTAGCCACCAGTTTGGACTACACGTGCATTGAAAAAGTTAGCATACTGCAGCATGTTTGTCAAACATGCTAAAGCATAACTCAAAAAGCTTTTGCACAGTTCCCTATTATGTTTAATAATGTCTTCATTTTCTAAAAGAAGAAAGATAACTAATGTACATCTTCCTACCTAGGGAAGAGGCAGTAGAACAAACTCCATTAATAATATTTTACTAGAAACTAACATGAAACTTCCTTGAAGCTAATAATTTATAGCGCATCATAATCAGTGTCACAAGTTGCCTTGTTCTTCAGAGCAAGAGATTATCAGCCAAATAAATTAATATCAGGCAGCTTTTATTTAGTTTTGTACGCAGTATTATAAAACCTAAATGAACACCGCAAAGTGAACATTTAAGTGGAGCTAGTTGACCGTACCGACATTTTAAGCTGGCATTATGCATCAAATAAACCAAGCATTAACATTAAAGTACATTAGTATTAAGGGAAACATTCCTGTACAACTGAAATTATATATATATTATATATTATTTTTTTTCTAACAGCATTGAAAGAATAAAAATAATATCGCATTCTATTAAATTTTAATTTTTTTTTTAATCTTACTGGTAATGTATTCATTGATATTAATCTAAGTTTTCAGATATATCACCATCAATCTTATCAGTATATATCAACTTTAACTTATATTTTAATGGGCATTAATTTTATTGTATCAATTTTAACTTATATTTTAATGGGCATTAATTTTATTGTTGAGTAATGAAAAGTAAAATTAAATATGACAAAACCTCAAGAAAATGTGTCTCCTAACATTGTGGTAAGGTCTTGTGCAATGCAATTAAACAATAAAATATCTTAGACAAATTTCTTTCATTAAA
This sequence comes from Phalaenopsis equestris, assembly GCF_001263595.1. Taxonomy (NCBI): domain Eukaryota; kingdom Viridiplantae; phylum Streptophyta; class Magnoliopsida; order Asparagales; family Orchidaceae; genus Phalaenopsis; species Phalaenopsis equestris. The sequence continues at coordinate 15,517 of NW_018165179.1, forward strand.
AAAGGCTTTTTTTTGCAAATAGGCAGTTGTTACTATTTCATTATGTCATACGTTTATCCATATGAGTATTCAAACTATTCAACCGAATGCATTTATATATTTTAATTAGGTTATTTTACAAAAAGTTTCAATAGATTATACATTAAGAAAATTATTTAGAATTTCACTCTAATTGAATTCTAATTCATGATTGTGGATTATATATATGAAAAATTAGATTGATAAAGTATTTAGACAAATAAAATTACTAATATCTATTTCAGAAATGGGACCAAAACATCATTTTATATGAGAGTAACCTTGTTATTGTGATATGAGTTATACTCTTCCATCTTATTCACGTATATGTGTTTACAAGAAAACGCTTAAATTCCTCTATTCCAAACAACATTTTCATCTCTTGTGGTATTATGGCCCCAATGATTTCACCGACATCTCATCCAGAGGAATCATAACTATGAATTTCTTGTTGAAAGTATCTTCACTATACTTCTATTAAAGGTTGGTATGAATATATTTTTGGTTCTTTAGGTTATGTTACTCATCGTTCCTTCTAATATTGGTGATCTCAGACTATAATATGAAAGAGATATAATAAGAACTCTAAGTTCTAAAGTGAACAAGATTCAAAACCCACATTTAGTGTTAAAATACAATTCAAAATTAATTAAAATATGTATTTTTAACCTAGTTTAAGACCATTAGACACAAAAGTTGGCTCAAACATTGTCTTATGCCCCTGTTTAAACAAGATTCAAATCTATAATAGGAGATCGAACATTGTCTAACTTTTATTTGAACATTTTTAATTCTAGTTTCAAGACTTATGATCGACAATGAGCATTGAATAGAGCACAATCATGGTTCAAATAAGATTTGAACTTAGTTCTTAACATCATATATTCAAACTTGGCTTTAAGTTTGTTCAATCAAAGCATAAATTAAGTTGGTATTGTTTGTACTTTTGCTAAAATGTAGAGGCTTAAACCCGGGTTCAAATGAGGGTATAACATTTAATAATAATAATAATAATAATAATAATAATAATAATAATAATAATAATAATAATAATAATAATAATAATAATAATAATAATAATAATAATAATAATAATAATAATAATAATAATAATAATAATAATAATAATAAATATTATTATTATTATTATTATTATTATTATTATTATTATTAAGGAGTTTATTCAATTGAATTGCTTTAAACTTCAGTTCCTAGGATCCCACTCTTCAACTTCATATAATTGATTTGCATGTCTACTTATTTTAATACATAGTTGAAGCATGGCTTAACATTAATTAAAATGACAAATATTTTAATAACGTACTGGTTGAAGCTTTTTTTTGGGTTCTTATATCTGCTTTTTGATATTCCTCCTGATGAAGGACATACGCTTGCCTGACCTCATAAGTAACCTCTCTTATATAATCTTTGCAAAAATATATGTTTTTTTTTGTCATTGCTAACATCTTGTTATAGATAACATTACTCTTCTCATGATCGAGGAGTAGTCCATCAATAATAAAGTATATTCCTTTTTCATCTTTTATTTTCATAACATTTGTAATGTAAAGCCACTCCACAAGAGTTATAAGTTTGGACTTCTACTCATATAAATGGAAAAATAAATTTAAAAAATCGCTTTATTATAAATAATAATAAGGAAAATTAGGATTAAGACCACAATTAGGATTAGTTTTAATATCCAAGCTCAGTTTTAATCCTTTATTCTATACTAAAAATTAGGATTAAGACCATGTTTGAAGGCACAAGCTACATCCAAGCTCAGTTTTAATCCTTTATTCTATACTAATGTTTTAACAAAAGGTTAGTCTAAGTTCAAGCATTAGCTCAAATTTGCTAATTTTGATCTAGTTTTCAAACCAAGTTTGATCCTTTGTTTTGAGGTCATTGCTCAAGGATTCAAGAAATAAGTCAAGCTTAGTTTAGAACACAAAATATGGCCATTGAACTTCTTCCAAGCTCAAAACTCTTATGTTTGTATAAGGTTTAAAAATGGTTCAAAATTTTTAGTATTTTTGATCCATATTCACATCGTATTTGAACTTTATTTAATTAAATCATTATTTAAACACTAGTTCAAACCTTTTTGTTGCATCTAATATTTCAATCATAAGGTTACCAATATTAAAATTGATGATAAATACACTCTTACCTAAATATTATAAACTGCATCAACAATAATTGAATAAGGGTTTAGGGAAGGGATTATGATGGGTAAGTGTTTGAATAGACCAATGATCGCATGATTTTCTAATATAATTGTAACAACCTTGATTTTTATATATTCATGATCACAATGGTCAAATTTAACTGAATCTAACTAAAATAAATTTAGTTGGTTTATAATTTTAATAAAGTTGGTGCTAATGATAACAATATCAAGCTAATGCTACTTGTATTGATAATTAGAAAATAGAAAAGGATACCTTTACTATTGTTATGCAACCCAAATTATTATTTTTAAATAAATAACTTGCCTAAGAAACTTCAAACTTTATTTGGCTAATAATCCTCCATTAACACTAGAGTGCATATTTTAAAATTTCCAAAATCTAAACCAAGTTGTTTGGGTTTAGATGTAAATTAATTGAATTTGAAGAGGAACTGAAGTCTATATTATGTCTATCATTTCTTGGTTTATTATAAGAGAAACTTTATAAAAACTAACTTCTCCTACGAAGGGCAACAAGCACTAAGGATCTTAAGGATGAAGCATGATCAAACTAGTTCAATGATGTGTTAAAGATTCACTCCATCAACTTCTTCTTATCACACAAATAAAATAAAATAGTAACTAATTTAGTTGACCTACTAAAATGAAGAAAGACATCTCCTAGGATTGATTCATATGATTATACGTTCACCCAATCCATGATTAAGAAGATCATAGAATCAGACACCTTAAAAAGTTTAAAGCATATATTTAAACAAGCAGAATCAAAGGAAGGTTATATTGAGAAAAAGAACACCATTTAGATCATCAATATCATGTTTATGAACATTTTGGGAGCATGTATTGCTCACTAACATAAGGTCTGTTTGGGGCAGCTGCAGCTTATCCAGTTTATTTAGATAAGTTGCTTATCCTTATAAGTAGTTGATAAGTAGCTGATCAGGATAATAAATACAGTTTACTGCTCCAGTTTACAAGCGTACCACTCAATTCTTATACCCTCATATATATCTATATACTTTGAATCATACAAATGTGCATATGCACTCACTTATCTATCATCATCTACTAAATTTTATTAATAAATCTATCTGCTAGTTCAAGGTCTTTGATCACATATAGTGGTTGATTTCTTGGTGCATAAAAGTGTTCGTTTTTTTTTCAAATTTATTTAATGATACATGCATATAATAATATTTTGTGTTTTTTTTTCAATTTTATTTAATGATACATGCATATAATAATATTTTGTATTTATATGCGAGAAGTCAAATCAAGACTATACGAGCTCAAGAAGTTCATGCACACGGATGGCAACTTGATAATTGGGGAGCTCAAATCGAGATAGTAATACCAACAACAATGTCTTAGACGCCCGATCAACAAAACTCCTCCAAGAGCCAGTCACAAGACTTTCCTTACAATGAGCTCAAGCTCCATAGCTTAGATCGGACGAACAATCAAAGATGGTTCCATGCCTAGTAGTGACAAGCTCTGCAAAGAATACGCTGATAATCATCCCACAGAGAAGTCTAAGCGGCCTCCTCCGAAAGCCTGAGGACCCAGCCTATAAGATGGAGGTCTGACAGAGTGACTAAGGGCCCACGCAAATGAAAAGTTTGAATCCGGTGTGGAGACGATTCGCCATCCGACAATGACAATATCACAAGGGGTTTACAGCGATTGTCTTCAGTCCTTTAGATGATTCGCTGCCTGACAGCGACAAGCTTCACAAGGGGTGTATGATGATCATCTTCAACCTTTCAACTAATTCATCACCCAACAATGACAAGCTTCTCGAGGGTGTACAACGATCGTCTTTGGCCCTTCAGGTGATTCACCACCCGATGGCGACAAGCTTCGCGAGGGATGTATGATTATCGTCTTTTACTTTTCAAAAGGCTCCCCGACGGACAGCGACAAGCTCCGCGATGAGTGTACGATGATCATTTTCGGCCATTAAGATGACTCGCCACATGACATGAACAAGTTCTGCGAGAGGCATAAGCCAACCTTCTTCAACTGTTGAGATGACTCGCCACCCGACAATGAAAAGCTCTGGCAGAAGTAATGGGCAAATCATCCCAGGATCAGTCAATGATTCATCGATTACAATGGATGAAGCTTAAGATGCTTGAACCAAGCGCGAACAACGCCTAGCGGGGAGTGTCATTGGCAATTTGTGAGTTTATGATTTGTTGGATTTAGAAATTTTCTTATCGTTATTTTTGCAGTTGCTATCAAAGAGCAAAAAAATTGGAAAACTTAATATGTATACTACAAAATGTTCTCCACGGATCTCAAAGTAATATGACGGTCTAAGATTAGGGGACTAAAATGTCATTTGTTACTCTCTTTAATACAGGGCTAGTAATTTATTTTTATATATTTTTTACTCCCCTATCTTCTATAAATAGGATGGTTGTCCCCCCACTCTAAGACTCTTAAGGTACTTGAAAATACCCAATTCGCCCCAATGTGGCAAGCCTTCCTCCTATCTCTCCCTCTTTTATTAGGTGGCTCAATCTTCCTTCTTTGTTCCCGACGCTCTACAGCACAAATTTGAATTTAACATTAAAATTTGACAATTAGAGGATTGCCAGCCTGCAAGAGAGTTGTATACCGCAAAAGCCAGTAGGACCGAATTGACGTGAATGGGCGAAAGCCCCAAGAAAAATTAAATACATAGTATCAAAATAAATTTTATAATTTTCGCCGATTTTTTTTTTCTCTAACCCTCACGTCAGCAAGATAGTACACTTTTGAGCAAAATCAGCCATGCATATGATTATAATATCGGTTAATATTTATTTATTAATGTTTTAAATGATATATTTTTATTGAAAATATTCTAAATTAATTTTATTTTTCTCGGACTTCCACCCCCATTCCTAGTAATCATCATCCAATGCTCCCTTTGCCCTTCACCCACGATTCTAAGCATGGAAGTGACGTCGGCGCACAGAAGTTCATGAGAGAGACTGAAGGGAATTAGATATTAGGGTTTTATCGTGTAGCACAATAAGAGAAACAGAAGCAATGAGGCTCCAGTTTCCTTGTTGGTGCTAGGGTTTCAAAGTCATGTGCAAAGATTGGATTTTTGAAGGGAGGGGTCGGGGAGTTTTGCTGTAAGACTTTGAAAGTGACACGCTTTCTGCTGCCTTTGAGTTTATGACAATGGAAAAAATGCATAATAAGCAAAGAAACGGCATGGTGGAAGCAATCTATGTTAATTTGTGTACAGCTAAAAAGCCGGTTTTGTATCGTTATCGTTGTTTGATCCAGAGATGTGTGAATGTAGAACTGTTTTGAAGATAAAATCTGAAGAAAATGAAGCAATTCAAACTTAGCACGAGAGAAGAAAAGGCAAAGAAGGGAAAGGAGCAAAACCCTAAGTTTATGCCAATATGAATGGCGAACTAAACTTTGTGCCATATCCGATTTGTCATAATTATTTAACTGTTTGGTTTCTTGGCATTTGAATGATAGAGTGTAGATAGACTTCGAGGGTACAAGTAAAGCTGGCAACTGACGGAAAAATTACGCTCATTTATATTATTTTTAATATAATTCAGTAAATTTAGTAACTTTTAAAGTTTTATTATAAATGAAAAAATTTGAATAATTACTCCATTTGTTTATTATTGAAATTCATTAATAGTCAATTTTGATGTTAAACAAGGAGTTCATTAAATATTAGAAAGTATCATCAAACAATGACTTAATTATTTTTTCAATGACTTATTGCATCTCTTTTTATCAAAATTTTATATCTTTTATATTTCAAAAATAGTATATAATAATAGAGGCATAAAAAGGATGTAAGCTTCAAGCAAATAATATGATGTATTGATTAAACTATTTTCTCATTAGGTTTTGGACCCTACAAGATAACTTAAATCATATCAAATGAATAGTGTCAATTTTGATTAAAATTTTTAAAAGCGATAATTTATAGTAATAAAGCTTTTTCTTAAAACATTAGAATTACATATGTAATTAGTTAGACTAGTGAAATCGATTATAGCTCAAATTTGATAAGAAAATTAATAAACAAGTATGAATATGATTATAAAATTTATGACATGCTATAACTCAATTTGAACTTTAAAAAGAAAAATAAATGATTAAATTTCAATAATAGAATACTCGTTGTTCAACTATAACCATAGGCTTGATGTGCATTGAAGTTAATTTGACAAATAATCATAGAGAAGTGATCATCTAATGATGTTAAGAAAAAAAACAAGAAAAAAAAAATTCCACTTGATATATATATATATATATATATATATATATATATATATCTTCATTCAAATAAAGATTAAAGCAATCTCATCATGCACAATAATTAATACAAAACGCCCACAAAGTAATGTGTAGATTATATCATCCAACTTATAATTTTCTTATATGTAATGCTACATAATTTACTCTTACCAACTGTAATTTCAAAAAAATCTCTAAACTTATCCACAACATCCTCTACTATCCTTCATACTCAAATTTTCTATTATTTCTGATTTCATCACATAAATATCCAATTCAGCATTATTTTTATTTTATTTTTTTAATTCTGTTTGAGAGTGAAGCATCAGTCAAATATAAAAATATACTATTCCCTTATTTCCATTTACAGGAGATCATGATCTCATATTGAAAGTCAAGTCGATTGCTTACTCTATTTTGTTGACTGCTACACTTGACCAGATCTAGATTTCTCAACAAAAGGAATCTGAACACGCACACTAAACATTTGTCAATGATTTTTATTAAATTCGTGGAGAAATCCCTTCACAGATTAAGTCTAGAAAAACAATTTCTAACTCCCTGAAAAATAGTATTTCCTTAGTGAAACAGACATGAATGGAAGATTCCATCAATTTCTACTTCAATTCAAGAAACTTATCGTTGGGTATTTTCTTCAAAATCTGCAACCATACATAAATCAATGAAAACAAAACTTCTGTTTCTTCGATTCCAAAAAAAGAGAAAAAAAAGAGAGCAAATGCAAGCCCTGAGAAATCAAACAAGGAAAGAAAACAGATTGCCACCAATGCATATTATGACTCATCAAAACATAAAACTAGTTGTATAAATTAAATGTCTAATTAAACAAGGTACGTTGAAGCAAAGTACCTGTTATTGGCGTACTCGTAGACGCGACCTCGAGAGGAGAAGACAATTAGGGCTATTTCTGCTTCGCAGAGGACCGAAAGCTCGTAGGCTTTCTTCAAGAGACCATTCCTGCGCTTGCAGAAGGTCACCTGGCGGTTGGTGGTGTTCTCGATCCTCTTGATCTCAATTTTTCCCCTCCCCATGATCTCTTTATATTTCTAAGAAAGAATTCATTTTTTTAAGTAAAATGAACATTCCAATCAGTAACTAAGGAATGAATCCGAATTCGTAGTAGTCATTGCTTGCTTTTGTATTTTGCTGCCAAACTCTTAAAAGCAAGCAATCTATTATGGGAAGGTGGATCTACTCTTATGAGAACAATCGTTTAAAATGCTAAAAGTTTAAATAATAAAATAGAAACTTGATACTTTTAATTAAAAAAAAGACTTATATTTCTACTAAAAATATGATCATGAAAAAAAGAGAAAAAATACAAGGCAAAAGCACCAACACTTTTGTAAACTGCACATAGAAATAAGCCAAGCAACATGCTGAAACCCTATTTTCTTGTTTAAGTCTCAGAAACACCATTTAAGAACCTCAAAATACTGATAAATGAATAAAAAGTTACATTCAAACTGTAACCAAGGCGTTTTCCTCTTCTGAAATATAGTAAATTTAAACTCAAAGTATGCCACCCTCATTCCGCAAAGAACATGGCAGGTACTGAAATGAATCTAAACTTTAAACATGATATGTATTAATCCTATAATTTGACAAATCACCCAACCCATCTCAATCTCCGCCAAGCCTCCAATTTCGAACTAAATAGTATAAATCTGAATGCAAACTAACGGATGTACAACCAAATAAAATTGAAATATCAAAACCAAACCATGAACTCCTTACCAAAATTATCCTAACTCTCTCTCTTTCTCTGAAACTCTCTTCCTTCTAAGCTTGATTTCTATCAGAAAACTTCAAGTCGTCGCTGGAAGAGTTTGGGGATTCGGAGGGCGAGAAACAGCAAAGAAAAAGCCACTGCATGAGAACGCCATTGATTCTTCAGTTTACCTTTTTAACGAGAACTCGTTTTACATAGTCCCCGGAACCGGTTAGTCCCACTAACAGTAGAATAATGGGATTATATTCCTTTTTTTTTTGGTTTTCTGCTTATTGGCTAATGTTTGATTTGTAAGTTATTCCGGGGGTATATTTTAATTTTATGCAGCCGAGAAACGAGCGCTCTGACGGAGTTTTATTAGCCTGGGCCCGAGCGAAAGCGATTGCGAAAGGTATTGCTCGCACGTGCCAGTGGCGGTGTGGTGTGCATCGGGTGGTCTGGGATTAAAAGAGTTTGCATGGAGTGGGTCGATCTTTAACCTCTCGGCTTGCTGTTGAGTGGGGTAAGATAAATCTCGCTTTCTGTGGTTACATGAGATGCGCAGTGCATTATATCATCCATCTGTTGCGTAGGATACCAGCTGCAACAACGTCATATAAATATAGTTGTAGGCAACATAAAAACTTAGTGCAACAAATGTAAGATTTGAGTACAAGGAATATGATTCACTCCTTGGTGTCACGGACAAAAAGTCTCACATCGGCTAGGTATAGGTATTACGGACAAAAAGTCTCACATCGGCTAGGTATAGGGCCAAAAAATAGTTTTTAAGTCCTAGGCTGCCCACCACCATGCAGAGCTCTTTTGGGAGGTGACATAGGGCTGCAAATAAACCGGGCCAAGTTAAGAGAAGAGATCAGAAGAAGTATCTTCATTATATGTTACATGAAAGGATAAAAATGTAAATCAGTGATTGGTAAAGATAGTGTTATGAATATCATATCCATGCAAACAAGAATTAATACAAACCTGAAGATCGAGCCTCGTCTAGGGCCACAATTGAACTAAGCATTTAACAAAGTACTCGTGGCTTAGCCAGATTATAGATCAATTTTTATCGTTAGATTAATTAATAATTAATTATGTTCAAAAATACTTTAATTTAAAATTTATAAACGAGCTTGTAAAGGAGCTCAATTAAGACTTGATTATAGTTTGATTAAGACTTGATTTCAAGCTCGTTTATTCTTCCAAATAAATTGCTTTTATAAAGCTAAATTAAAGCTTCATTTAGATTAAAGTTCGTTTATTCTTTCAAACAAGTTGCTCACTTAAAACTTGTTAAAAATTTGATTATGGCTCTATTATGGCTCATTTATTTTACACCACAAGATTTCAGTTGATTTTTTATGGTAAAAAAATCATCAGAAATTTTTAAAACATCATTGGATGTAAAAACTAATGGCTTTCTGACATAAATTTTATTGTTACTTTTTTGTTTGTTGGAAACCCTTTTTACGATGACATTTAATATCGATGATAAAATGACAGGTAAAACATTAACGTCAAAAATAATTTCCAATTGGGTGTGACTCATTGGTTCACGCCAAGCTAAGACCCGTTTAGTAGTTAGTACGTATTGATAGGATGTTCAAAAGACCGTTAGTTGCTTGATACAAACAATACATAAACAAATATAAAAAGTACCTCATTTGTTTCATTATATTTTCCACACCTGCAATCACGTCACATAAATATATGCAATGTACATCACATATCTAATTAACCAATCCAAATAACTATTACATCAAAATCATATGAATGAACTCAGAATTTGGAAAAAAAAAATCTAATCTATTGAATCAAAGAACAAAATAATATATTGGTATATAACATACATAAGTACGTAAATATCTCAAAACAAAAAATAAAAAAGTAGCCCTAGTCATCATCAGTCTCCTTATCCTCCTCCTCCATCTCCTCCTCTATAAGCGGCTTCCCTATTTGACGAGCCTTACGTCGTGCCACAACTGTTTCCATTTTTATTTTGACCTCCATCTCGACAAACTTAACAACAAATCAGGTCTCTATATCGATATTGAATGCGACAACATGTCAACTAAGTTCATCCTCATGGGTAGATGCAGAGCTCTATCATGCAAAGGAGAGATGTGTATTGTATGCATGAGCATGTGATCTCAAGCCATAAATTCTTCCTTTCTTCTTCAAATCAGTGGCCTATCTCTAAAGATCATATTCAGACGAATTATTACTAGGGTTAGTAACTCTTCCTGTGCGCTGACTACGAGTTTCCTTTCTTCGCTGGTATGTTTCTGTAAAAAATTACAAAAGTAGTTGGAGGCTAAATTAATTTGAAGATTAATTATAATTATATAAGAAATATTATAGCCACTAGCATAGGTTATTCGGGATCTAGAGTCAACCCATTGGTGGTCTGAGTGTTAATGGCAAATAGGTATGTTAAGATAAGAAAAAAAATTAAGAAAATTTTTATTTTCAACTAAGATATAACGAGCAAAATAACTCTTATCATCCTCCTCTAGTACTCCATATGTGGAAGTGCCCGTCAGTTTGTTTGGATGCTAACATGCCCCCACAATCATAACCCTTTTTTTTTCATCTACTCACTCTTTTTTACATAGCCAAAGGAGTTCCAGGCTCTACAAAAAATGGCCTACATAACTTGCCAGAGCCCCACGGAGCGCTACCCTTCTTTTGTATCTTAGTAAACATATCATGGAGATTGGCCCCCTCTAGGCTCAAATCTTCTTCTGATATGTGTGTCATGCTCGAGGCACAAGGAGAACGTCTGCATAATGAATACCAAGATATCAAACGGATAAAATTATAAAACTTAAGATTAATACTCAAAATTTACTACAAACTTTCTGAATCACATATCATGAACTTCAACTCGAATCTCTTTACATGATAAATACGGAGCGAACCAATTGCTTCATATGATATCCTTGATGACATGAACTGCCTACATAGAGGGATAAAATCTAAAAAGAAGATATTATTAGTTTCATAAAAATGTCTGTAATAGAATTTTATTTTTCTTTAATTTTAAAAACTTATGTAAGCCCAACATTCTTTCACTTAAATGTGCATCTCATGTTGCCTGAAGCACCTCTATCGACAGTAGTAGGACTTAGCACAAAAGAAGAAGGACCACCTGCATGGAAATATAGGCAGGTGATGTTGGTGTGGTGGGAGGAGATGGAATGTAAAACGGGGTGTGAGGCAAGGGTTACGACATTGGAGCGAGGTACGTGGAGACGGAGTGAAGGGAATGAAGATCCTTTGGGACATTCAGACAAAAGTGGTATTTTGTATAGTACCATTGCCTCATCATCTAACAACTGCCTTTCTACTATCATAATCGCATCTATATCTCCTACATGGAGGGAGATAATCACCAACTCTAGAATCCACCCGCATAAAAAGAAATAAAAATTAATTAGTGTAAATAACATTAAATAAAAGTACGATCAAAATATAAAATGCAATCTATAAAACCCTATTACTTAAAATAAAAATCTAAACAATAAATAGAAGACAAAACTGTAATGTGCAAGATACAAACTACTAAAGTTAAAAACAAAAGGAATAATAGTAAAGAAAAGTATGAATAAAATGTAAAGTACAATATGCAAACTATCAATACTAAAAATAGAAGTCTAAATAGTTAATAGAAGCAAAACTTCAAATAGAAGATGAAATAGTAAATATAAGACAATATTTAATAATAAAAGAAGTTAGATAACATACACATTTTATTCTGTATCATCTTATGAGTGACTAAATGATGAAGTTAAAATTTTTTCATCTAAATCATCACTAGAATCATACTCATTAAAAGTAATTTTTTCGTATGTGCCACTAACATTCTCTAAAATTATCTATTATGAATAAAATCAACTGAAATATAAAAATCTAACATTCTCTTACCTCATGAGCGAGTTTATTAATATTAACTACCACCCAATCAATTTTAGCTTTTGCTCGGTCGGTGTATCAAAGAAAAATATACCTGACTCGCTTGTTTTGCTAGAATGAAAGGATCAAATTTAGGATTTTCTCTATTCAATTTAACTTCACAGATATTATACGGCCTCCTAAGAATTATTTCATGATTAAGAATATGATTAAATAAATCACAGTTGAACATGAATAAACTTCATTCTTCAAAGTCAAGATATTCTAATTAAACAACTTCTTCTAGAATCTAGTAATAATCTGTTTCATCATCTGAATTATTATTCATTTAAACATAAAACAAGTGTTTTTAGTTTTTTTTTCCTTATGACCAGGACTTCATATGAAACCTATAGCCATTAACATCATACATTGACCAAGTTTTCACGATGCACGTAGGATCCTAAGCAAGATCAATTAAGCCTAAATCCATTACTTAATTATTAGGATCATTAAGCTATGAATTTCATAACCAATCATGTTATTATTATTATTTCTTTCAAAATACATAATAATGAATACACATCATGAGTGCAAGTTAGATCTAAACAATTTGGGAAAGTCTTGTTCTATCTTTTAACTTATGATACATTCCTCATGTAAATTTAATGAATCCATAAATAAGTTTCACATGCATTGAAAATTTTGTGAATCAAGTAAGAACTGTATTTGAGTTATAGAGGAAGACAACTTATGTCCAGTGCTGCTTAAAGTAGCGCCTTCAATCTTCAATTTATTGTTTTCTTGATGTCGTTGTCATTGTGGAGTCGCCAATTTAAATTTTATTTCATTGCTCTTCCCTCCCAATACTTCTCCACTTAAGATCATGTTAATGATCTAGAGAATTAAGAATTCAGAGAGGAAGAAGGGGGACAATAATAATGGAGTCAAACAAAAGAAGAATGTAGTGGAAAATAATTTCAGGGGGTAAATCCTATAGAGAAGGTTTCAAAGTGCTTAACCGAATTACAATCAGTTTTTCAAGACACTGTGAAAACATTTCTATAAGAATGCCTCATTAAAATCAAGTCCCCTTAACCAGAAATCTAGGGTTCAATTTCTCTTATAAGGGTAAACCCTTATAGTTAATTATATCTTAACTAGTCAAAACTACATAAGAAAACTCTCGATTAAGGTTACTATGTACTCTTGAAAGGTTTAAATATTATTGTCAAGGAAAGAAACTTCAACATTTATCCTAAGGTTTGTAGATTCCTAATGATTCCGAACTATTCCATATGCTTGTGTTTAGTTGAGGTTCATCCTTTGTTCGAGGTTTTGAATGTCCATCCTTGCAAAATAAAGAATTTTAAATAAAATCTAAATTCTTCAAAAAGTATTATTCTAATAAACCTTAATTTTTTAAAAATTCAATTTTTCCTACTATAAATAGTAAAATAATTTTCCTACTATTTTGTACTAAACATCTCAACATTAGTTTCATCCTTTACTAAAGTTTCTCCTAATTTATCCTATTGCATTTATATAATTAAAATTTTAGTAATCTTAAGATAACTCCACATAACAAAAATAATTTTTCAAATAAAATTTATTTGAAAAAATAATTTTTCAAATAAAATTTATTTGTAGTTTCTTTTAAGAAAAGTAAAGTTTAACTTTGAAGTTTAGTTTAATTAAACTAAAAAGGAAGCTTAAACTTTAGTACAGGTATTAAGTATAAAAGCAGGCATGTATAATTTTTAGGTTCGCAATAGAGGGAATTGCCATATAATAAATAAGGCATGAATATAAAGATAAATTCTTATACCACAAACAACATTAACATTCGTTTCATACAAAAAAAAAAATACAGGCACAGTTCACTACAATCACAATATCACACTTACAACACACATAAATCAATCCAACACAAACAAACAACATTAAGAAAACTACACATCAGAGTTCAACACAAACAAAAATACACCTTATCATTAACAATCACATTAACAAAGATAACCATGGTGTGCCTCCCATGAAGTGCTTCGTTTAACGTCGCAAACTCAACAAAGGGTTCCTCCCGGATCAAAATTCCATTTAAGTAATACTTGATCAATCTCCCAATCTTTTTCAGATCCTGAGATTTCTACTAAATCCTCAAATTTTAATTATTCTTTCAGCATAACAAAGATAACCATGGTGTGCCTCCCATGAAGTGCTTCGTTTAACGTCGCAAACTCAACAAAGGGTTCCTCCCGGATCAAAATTCCATTTAAGTAATACTTGATCATTCTCCCAATCTTTTTCAGATCCTGGGATTCCTACTAAATCCTCAAATTTTAATTATTCTTTCAGCACTTCTTTTTCAAATTGATTCAAATTATAATTCCTCATGTTTCTTTCTAGATTCAATATTCTTCTAATGTTCTCCCAATCTTTTTCAGATCCTGGGATTCCTACTAAATCCTCAAATTTTAATTATTCTTTCAGCACTTCTTTTTCAAATTGATTCAAATTATAATTCCTCATGTTTCTTTCTAGATTCAATATTCTTCTAATGATTTTCTTAATTTGCATATTAATTTCATCCTTAAAATTTATTAGAAATGGATCTATATATGATAAATCAAGATCTCCTAAAATTTGGATCTCGAGATGATTTAGATTCTGGATCAATTTCTACTAGGTTACTCTTTTGTCTCAAGTTGTCTTCTAATTTTTCCCTTTGGTTTTGAAGAAATAGTGGAGATGGTTTTTCTATATTTATCTTGGTTGATGAAATAGTTTTCTCTAATTACTTATGAATTTATTCAATTGGTCTCTCAATCTCTTTTTCCTCATTTATCAACTCAATGTTTATTTGAATCATATCCTCTAATTCTCTTTTACTTCTAAGTAGGGCAGCATTCTCTTGCCCACCATTCTTCTCCTTAAGGTCTATCTCAGGGTCACTACGTAAAATCTCTAAAGGATAACTGTTAATTGAATTAATTATCTGCCTAAGTTCATTTTTATCTACTTAATTGTGGCCCTTGACTTTCTAGTTCACTCTCCATTTGAATCACAACCTCTTCTATCAATAACTCCTCATTCTTTGGGTAAAAGTTAAATCTATGAGGAAAAGAAAGTCCAAAGTTAAAATTGCCCTGATTTTTCCAATTACATGTATTATTAAATTGATTATCTTCCCACAATTGGTTTTCTCCTCCAAAATTATTATTCTAGTTAAAGTTTGAATGATTCTCGAGACTTGAGTAATAGTCGAAATAAGGATTGTATGTCTCATGACTAGTTTCAAAAGCGTTAGTTTCAATAAATTGTCCAAATAAATTTTCCTTAATAATGGGGGTCCTTGAGTATAACTTCCTTTATATTGATCTAACTTTCTTGCAATATCTGCAACATGAGAAGTTAAAATAATAATCATATATTCATGAAAATTCACTACTCTCTTGAGGTTTAAATTATCGAAACGACTAACATTAAAATCCAAAATAGAAAATTCATTATTTTGTTGATCCATCATTTTTTACAATAAATTCATGGAGTCTTTTCTGATTCATAATCTTCTTAAAAGTTTTCTCTAAATCTGGATCATAAAATTCATGGTTTTAGCTCCTGAACTACGCATACAAATTTAAAAACTTAACTAATAGGACATATATCAAAGATATTTTTGGAATTTTAGGTTTTCCTTAAAATAAACACAGAAATTCACACAAGATAATAACACTACGATTTCCAAATCTAAGTCCCACATGTTCAACTAAAATTCTCCTAAATTTATTATTGTAGCTTCCCAAGCAACGACGTAAAAAACTTGACCCGACCCGCAATTACACAATAATTTAGCATCCAAAAGATGACAAAAAACTGGACCTAATTTATATTTAGCTTCTAGTGTGCAAAATCGATATGTTATAAATTTTTTTTATTAATAGTTTACACATTATGGGCACTACACAAGTATATGTATCGTTTCAAGTAATATAAAATTAACTTTAAAGACCCTAACATCGATCCCACAGAGAAACGAGATAAGAAATTCCTTAGGCTAGTTCTAGTTTACTACTCTCAGTCCTTAGTTTGAAAATTTGAAAAAAAAATTAGTTTTTATAAATCACTAATTTACTTTAATATTAATGTTAAATAAAACCCTAATCTATAGAGGTTGGATAAATTTTGGAAAGTTTTTATATATTTAATGTCCCCTTCCCCATGCGATGAGATCATAATTAGTGTAAGAATCAAATATTTAAAGATTTAAATGTATTTTTGTGACAAATAGGAGCATACCTATTCTTTATCCTCTCTCGAGAACATTAGCTAATCTAAAGTAAGTTCCTTATTATATGGTTGTGTTGAGTAGATTCTAGTCTCTCATTTTTAGATTACCCACTGTGCCCTCTTTATAGGACCGACTAGAGACTTCAAGTTTCAACTCTATACCAAATTAGTAAAGGATATAGTTTGTCACCCTAGAAACACCAATTCTACACTCATCAAAACTTATCTCTCTATCCATTTGCACTCTCCTTAGATTGTGGTCTCCCTCCTCGTAAGATAGTGTGATACTCACTAGTTAGGTGAAATCATAGCCCTCCCGGGTCATTATGTTTCACAACAAATTTTAACATTACAAGTGATCAGTTTGTAAAATAAATTAAAAATTGGTGAAAATACCATCACAATTTTGAAATAAAAGAAATCTTTAAATCATTCTAATCCTACACATAATCAATTCTCATAACAAGAAAAAAAAGTAAGGAAAACTACTCACTAAACATGGAGAAAACAAATGGATTCTTCATTAAAAATGACAATGAAAACACACAACTATATTGCAATAATTTAAAGAAAATACAAAAAGATTCCAAAACTTATCTTTACAGAAGATTCACACCCTCCTTGCACAACAAATAACAATTCTTTACTCTTCTTCCAAAGCCCCAAAAGTCTCCAACACTCCACACACATACACACTCGCCTCTTAGAAGAGGCACACTCAACCCTCTCTAAAACTCCTCCTAAACTCTTCTTCCTCTCCTCTTTGAGGGCGCCTACCCCCCTTGCTAAAGAGAAACCAAACACCTCCTCATTCCAAGAGACACACATATTCTCTCCAAGAGACACATTTTCACTTTAAGAGACACACCACTTCATTCCAAAGATGTGAAATGCCAAAAGGTGTCTTTCCAAATGTCTAAATTCATTGCATAACTCTTTGGGGCGTGCATAGTTGCACAGAATCTTCCAAAACCGCTCAGAATAGCCAAGTTTCTCCCAAAACCGCCCCTTGATCGTTTATGCCACCTAGGCGCCACTTTCTAGGCAAGATTAGTACCTAGGCGCCACCCTGCTGGCAGTTTCTCCATTTTGTTTTCTTTCGCTGAGCTTCGCTCCGTTTCAGTTCCAAACCGCTCCAAGTGTTATACTTACAAGATAAACAGGAAAATAACCTTTCTTTAAAGTGTAATTTCATTTTAAAAAATGTGATAAATGCAAAGGAGATTGAGCATAGAAAGACATCAAGATGCACTAGGTCACAATTTTCGTCCTTACTCGATTTGACTCTAAATTGCATCATTTTTGCTCCATGTCCTCCAAAACTCCATTTCTTGTACCTGGAACTAAAAACAAGAAAAATACATTCCTTTAAAGTGAAATATCATTGAGCATGAAATTTATATGTAAAAGTAGGTAATTTTTAGGTGTGTCAGCCTCTTGGGCTATAACATTTCCTATAGAGAGAGAGAGAGAGAGAGAGAGAGAGAGATGAACTCGATAAGTTTTTATAGACCCCAACCCTCCTTACTCTCTTGACTTCCCTTTTATATACAAGGAAGAAATAAATAAACAATATAATTCGTATTGAACTGCGCCTTCAGGGAGTGTCTCGGTGAAAAGTTCGCAATGTGGATGTTATAGAACACTTTTAAAGAAGGATGGACTTGTGTCCTTCTAAGTAATAGTAACTAACTCTAATAGTTGTCCTTCCATAAGAGGGCTAGCTCATCCTGATGGAAGAGACAAGTATGAGGGCTTCGATAGGTGGGCTTAGTTCGGCCACTTCGGCAAATGAGCTTGATTTAGTCACTTAAGCATTTGGGCTCGACTTAGAAAAACAACCAGATTTCTAGATATTGACTTACGAGGTTTGTGAGACTTATTAGCCTTCGCATCCAGACGCCGTATAAAAATGTCATTTAGGTATATAACCGTAGGTGTGTACACACATTATTAAATTAATATATTTTTTAATTGTTGAATCTGAGTATAAATCAATAATCTAAATGCTTTGACGTGAAAATAAGGTTACGGCACATTAGCATGCACGCCTTAATGGACATCAAAATCAGGGTGGAGTTCGAATACATGCAAACTCCCTATACAACAATGTTGCACGCTATTGTTCACATGGGTATAACGTGTACAACATGGCTGTGCAAGAAGTTCACATGCATGCAAATTCCGTACTTAATATTTTGTCAAAAATCAAAAGCTAGCATTTGTGACGTTAAGCATAGAATCATCACTTTGGGACAATAAATTAAATATTTACTATTTTACAATGTAATATTATGTAGAAATATTAAGTTGCACATATATTTTTAGGGCTATAATTGAGCGAACAAGGTTAATATGACATGGATTGGTCTTATAGTTTGTTTAAATTTTTCAATGATTGTATTTATCTTATACATGATTTATTAATATTAATTAAACGAGCACATATGAGCTAATAAATACCTTAATATATTAAATACATAGTTAATTTTCTATAAATTAATTATTAATAAATAATTTTATAAATCTAAAAAATTAATTAAAAAGTTTGGAATTAACACCTGACTAGCTTTCACCAACTAAGTAGTATAATACGTAAGTTGCCAATAATATTTTTTATAATTAAATAATATAATTAAAATTAATTGAAATAGAAAATAAAATGGATTTCTTTTAAATGAATATGTATATTTATATTAAATTATAATATGTTTCAACTAAATATATAATTAATGCGCTCTATCAAATTAACTTTTATTTAGGTAATATGCCTACATCGCATTAGCTACAGATATGTGGATGTTGCAACCAAACTGCTTGTGTCCTGGGAGAAATTATTACATCAGGACACCTCATGTAAATTTGCATCATGTGTCCAATAACAAAGTGTCACGTGACAACCCGGGCCTAAACCGTATATATTGTCATGTGGTCCTCTATTATTGAACATCTATGCAATAATTTCTCGTGTCGTGGAGCGCATTTTCCAAAAACGAGTACATTTGGGAAGGTCGTACTGTTCTAGGATCAGAAAGCAATGTGGAGATTTTTATAAAGAAGTATAACCTGTAGTCATTAAACAAATGATACAAGTTATCACTCTAAGAAATTATTAGCAATTTCATTTGCTTTAAATTCATCAAACTAAATATGAATTTTGACATTATTTTCACTCCTCATAACATATAGTTATTTGGATTATAAAAAAAAAATACATAATAAGATCTTCTAAATGCTAATTTTAATAAGTATATAGTCGAGATTATCATGTGATTCGACCAAACGAAGCAAAATGGTACCCGCTAAAATGTTTTAATCGAGTATAAATAGTCATAAAGAGGGCTGTCAAAAAAGCTCGTCATTCGCGAACAACTCGTGTTCGGTTCGATGAAAAGTTCGTGTTCGATTCATTCGTCAAACAAGTGAAAAGTTCGTGTTCGGCTCGTTTTAGTTTGAAATAAATAAATAATTAGAAATTAATATAATTAAAATATTTTATGGTAAAATTTTATTATATATTTGATAGGAAATTTTAAAATATAAATTTTATTAAATTGCTATAAAAAAAAAGAATTTCTAATTCTAAATTATCTGAAATTGATCTTCACTTTTTTTTGATAAATTTGTAATAAATAATTAAATTTATTATTTCTAAAATTTGTGTAGCTCATTTCAAACAAAACACGAACCGAACACGAGTAATTCAAATAATTCAAATAATTCAAAAAATAAGAATAATTCGACCAATTCAAATTAAATTCCAACAAATTGAACCGAACACGAATGTCCATTTAACGAATAATCTCAAACACGAGTTTATTTCAAACAGATTTAATTTCAAACGAACCAAACACGAATAGTTGCTCTGTCCACTCGTATTCGGTTCGTTTTCCCTAATCATAAGTCACTCAAAGCATAATTGCATGATAAATTTTTTAATTTATTAAAAATTTTGGCCCGTCAAACATCCTTTAAATGTTGTGTAATTAGAGAAAAAAGAGTGCCTCGATGGGATTAATTTAACAAATCTAAGATTGTGTCAATCAATGTAATAAATTATCGAAAAATCTCAAAGTGATTAAAAGGGATCGTCTGATGGAATGTCAAGATTTTTGGCAGAGATAATCGGATGTAACTCACCTTTCCAAAGTCTATAAACAGGCCATAATTTTAAGCATTGATATATGTCTCTATTCACTATTTATTCAACAGCTCTTCTTCTTTTAATAATCTCCATCAACTGTTCCAACCATAAATAATTAGAGAAAATCGACCTCGTCATCAATAAATTTTCATCACCCTGCACAAATTTCAAGGCATGACATGAATCTCGAAATAATTTTTTGAGTAAGAAATGTTCGAACTTCAAATAAAAACCATCTATAACACTGAGTTTAGCAAACTTATAGTCAAACTGACTAGCTCAACGAGACAAACCCAATGATAAAAAATTGGTCCGATCCAAGTCAAATTAAGCCCTGATTAAGCCGTTAAACCACTCCTAGAATTTTTCAGTGCATAATTGTAAGGTCAAATGGATTCCAAATATGAATCAAGCTTTATGATAAGTCGAATACAACAAGCCCAAGATCACTCAATTATGACATCATTAGGACACTTAAATGTCTACAGAACAGTTTCTGATCGAGATAATCTCCACAAGCTGTCCAATCAATGTAGTGTAGATTCCTTCCTTATTTGTAAACTAAATGATATATATAGGGCCTTACCGCCTTCTTGAGAGGAGACCTAGACTGAGAGCCAAAAGAAGACCAAAGTTTTAAGAAGAGAAGCTTAAGCTTAACAATGCTTATACACTAAAGATCAGACAAATTTCACCCACTCCTACAGTCGTCGACCACCGTCGATCACCATCTTTTAACCATTTTCTACCACCATTGACTGCCCTCTATCATCAACTACCATCAACCATCACATGCGCCTTACAGTGAAGCCTTATATGTAGTCATAATGTGCATTGCAGAATCTCAACGTACGTTGAGGAACAGTGAATCACCTGGCAAAATAATGTCTTCCAATACACGATGCAACAAAGCACCTCAAAGATGGTGTATTAATAAATCCCAAGTACCGTGCAATGACACGTGATGACAATGTAACAAAACAACCCACATACGACGCAACGATGCCTCTAGATGGCGGTGGAACAATACACCTTAAAGATGACAACTTTCTTCATACATCTAAAGTTTTCTCCTTACATCTCATTACTACAAGTTATGTGACCCACTATGGACTATGTGGCTAACAACTCGTGAAACTCCCAACTTCAACCCCTTTGATCTATAGATGCCGCCCCACCTCACTACTATGACCTACATGACTTACAGCTAGTGTAGCTCCCGACTCCGACCTCAACAACATACGGATATCATCATAGCTCACAATTATGGTCTACATGGCTTTTAACTCGTGCAACTCCTAACTCTTGCCTCTGCGATATATGAACGCTATCACAACCCCTCTATGTCTTATCGACCAACTACAACCTACATGGCTTATAGCTTGTGCAACTCCAAACTCTATCCTATGTAGTATACAAACATTAACACAACTCACCACTACAACCTACATAACCAACTAATACCTATGTGGCTTATAGCTCTTACAGTTCCCAACTTCAACTTCTACAGCCTAAGGATGTCATCGCAGCTTACCACTATGACATATATGACTAACTACGGCCTACATGACATACAACTCGTGTAACTCCAAACTCTAGAATTTGTAGCATACAAATTTCATAAAATATAATTCCTTCATCCTACATGAACAACTTTGGCCTATGCGGCCCACATCTCATACAACACCCAACTTTGCATTTACGGTCTATCGCAATTCGTAGCTTACCGCTATATCCTACGTGAACAACTACAAACTATGTGGTTGAGAGCTCAATCAACTTCCTACTATGACCTCTGTGTCTAATTAACCTTCCTAAGGCAACCATTTGTGGCCCACACAACCAACTTCTACTATAGTTTTCAACTACGATCTATACATTAAGCTTGTACGATAACCATTATCTACAACATTCACAGTGGACTATCACTTCCATAACAATCAACTATGGATAATAAAGTCTACTATCACCAAGAACTATATTCATTACAACCAAATTATGATGATTATCGATGAACTACTATTACACATTTATAATGATCAACTTTGTCTCCATCTTGCCTAATTGAGGAGAAGAGTAAATTTGTGTACTCACCATTCATAATAGATTATTTTAACTGGGCTAGGTCCTGTGGATTTGTCCCCATTCTAGGATTTTCCACATAAAAAATAAGGTGTATCCTCCCATTTACTTCTAATTATTTACTTGAGTGTGTTCTATCTTTTCATGCAATGCTAAGATGATAATTCATAACTTTTTCATTATGAATATTATAACATAAATCAGCTTAGTGTCATTTATTGGAGTTGAAGTTCAACTTGAAGCTATCTCAAGTTTGAGATGCTGAGCTTCTGCTTTGTTTTCTAATGAAATACACCATCCAATCGACAAAGAACCTCATTTTGCTTCATAAAGATCATTCCTAAGGTTCATGTTAATGTAGTGGGTGAAAAATTTAATGTAATCTCGAAAGTTCGTCAATGTCAATGCCCCAGGCTCAATTGTAGTGTGGTAGTTTTCCTACATCCTACTCAAACACAAAGTTTATGACAACATCTCTTAGGTTGGAGGCAAGCTTCATCAAAATTTTGAAAGGCCTTTCAGATTAATGTCTCGGGCAAAATTATGGTGGGGCAGTCATTCCACGTTTTATTTAGACATCAAGTCTTCAAGAACATCTTTCATACTAAGAGCAAAATCCCAAATAATGCTTCCACAGCACTCCCACCATACTGGTGTGCTTTTTTAATTGGATCAGGAAGCCAATCTCTTCAAAATTTGATACATGGGCTGTTGTATAACCTCGTGTGGAAAAAACCCCAACTTAGGGACAAACTGAGGGACAAGAAATTCAAAAAAAAAATAGCAACTAGCAAGTTGCTAAACAATATTCTTGAGTATGACTACAACCATATCTGCAAGAAAATGTATGATCCATTGTCATCTTCTCTCTGGGCTCAAGAAATTTATAGCATCTCTGACAACTTTTTATGGGCTTAATCAATCTTAGGGGACTTGATTTGCCTTCTTCCATCATTGGCTATAGTCATCATGCAAAGACTAACAATGACTAATAGTTCAAAAATTCTTTGTGGATTCCATTTGAACTCTTCCATAATAGGTTAAAATCAGCAAGTAGAAGCTTTGACTAACAACCTAAGATATGTCAACTATTCTTAATGGATTTCATAATCCTTTATACAGTACAAGTTAACTTCATCAAGCATCTCTTTCTATAAAACCTAGGATAGGTCTTAATTTTTAAATAGGTTCTTCTTTTGACTCTATTTCAATACAAGCTAACATTGTTGAGTTTTAGCATCTCTGGTTATACAACCTAGAACTAGTTGTACGACAATCATGGATTAAAATTACTCCGCTACAACTTTTAGCCATCAAGCAGATGCTCTCTGACTAAACAACCTAGGCAAAGTCAAACATTCTTAGCAATAACCCAGAAGTTAAGCAATGTAGGCTCAGTAGCTAAGCAACAATAACTTATAACTGCTAAAATGGTGAAGAAGAGTCAGCTCGAAAGGAAAGAAGAAAGTAAACTCATAAATAATATCAAAATTTTTACTACATTAAATAAAGGAAAGTTGTTTAAATAAAAATATTATAAAGTAGGTTAAGAGATACATAAACCAAGATGTTGGAAAAGTGGTACAAAAGCTTTAACATGTCAGGAGAAGAAAATACATTCATTCAATTCAACATTCTCCTCATCATCTGAAGTATGCTTCTATGAGTCGCCTTTGATTCCTTTGCTTTTCAGGATAGTTGGGGGGGGGGGGGGGTGTGTAGCCTAACTCCTAATCAAATACATTACATGAATGATCACAACTTTCTATTCTTCTTTTCAAACATAAACATTCTAGCTTAAAAATCCAATAATGTCTTGTTGACCTCACTTTTGGTTGAGGTCTAGAATGATAAATTTTTAATAAATAATTAAATTTATTATTTTTAAAATTTGTGTGGCTCATTTCAAACAAAACACGAACCGAACAAGAGTAATTCAAACAATTCAAATAATTCAAAACAATAAGAATAATTCGAACAATTCAAATTAAATTCAAACAAATTGAATCAAACACAAATGTCCATTTAACGAATAATTTCAAACACGAGCTTATTTCAAACAGATTTAATTTCAAACGAACCAAA
>NW_018165179.1:40330-42598 GCF_001263595.1 Phalaenopsis equestris
CCCACACCAAAAATAGTGCCGACACATACATATGTCATCAAAGATCATTCCTTCATCCTGCATGAACAACTTTGGCCTATGCGGCCCACAGCTCATACAACACCCAACTTTGCATTTACGGTCTATCTACATTTGTAGCTTACCGCTATATCCTACGTGAACAACTACAAACTATGTGGTTGAGAACTCCTACAACTTCCTAGTACGACCCCTGTGTCTAATTAACCTTCTTAAGGCAACCATTTGTGGCCCACACGACCAACTTCTACCATAGTTTTCAACTACGATCTATACATTAACTTGCACAACAACCATTATCTACAACATTCACAGTGGACTATCACTTCCATAACAATCAACTATGGATAATAAAGTCTACTATCACCAAGAACTATATTCATTACAACCAAATTATGATGATTATCGATGAACTACTATTACACATTTATAATGATCAACTTTGTCTCCATCTTGCCTAATTGAGGAGAAGAGTAAATTTGTGTACTCACCATTCATAATAGATTATTTTAACTGGGCTAGGTCCTGTGGATTTGTCCCCATTCTAGGATTTTCCACATAAAAAATAAGGTGTATCCTCCCATTTACTTCTAATTATTTACTTGAGTGTGTTCTATCTTTTCATCCAATGCTAAGATGATAATTCATTACTTTATCATTTTGAATATTCTAACATATATCAGCTTAGTGTCGTTTATTGGAGTTGAAGTTCAACTTAAAGTTATCTCAAGTTTGAGATGTCGAGCTTCTACTTTGTTTTCTAATGAAATACACCATTCAATCGACAAAGAACCTCATTTTTGCTTCATAAAGATCATTTCTAAGGTTCACTTTAATGTAGTGGGTGAAACCCTTAGTGTAATCTAGAAAGGTCATCAATGTCAATGCCCCAGGCTCAATTGTAGTGTGGTAGTTTTCCTACATCCTACTCAAACACAAAGTTTATGACAACATCTCTTAGGTTGGAGGCAAGCTTCATCAAAATTTTGAAAGGCTGTTCACATTAATGTCTTGGGCACAATTATGGTGGGGCAGTCATTTCACGTTTTATTTAGACATCAAGTCTTCAAGAACAGCTTTCATACTAGGAGCAAAATCCCAAATAATGCTTCCACAACACCCCCACCATATTGGTGTTCTTTCTTAATTGGATCAGGAAGCCAATCTCTTCAAAATTTGATACATGGGCTGTTGTATAACCTCGTGTGGAAAAAACCCCAACTTAGGGACAAGAAATAAAAACAAAATAGCAACTAACAAGTTGCTAAACAGTATTCTTGAGTATGACTACAACCATATTTACAAGAAAATGTACGATCCATTGTCATCTTCTGTCCGGGCTCGAGAAATCTATAGCATCTCTGACAACTTTTTATGGGCTTAATCAATCTTAGGGGACTTGATTTGCCTTCTTCCATCATTGGCTATAGTCATCATGCAAAGACTAACAATGACTAATAGTTCAAAAATTCTTTGTGGATTCCATTTGAACTCTTCCATAATAGGTTAAAATCAGCAAGTAGAAGCTTTGACTAACAACCTAAGATATGTCAACTATTCTTAATGGATTTCATAATCCTTTATACAGTACAAGTTAACTTCATCAAGCATCTCTTTCTATAAAACCTAGGATAGGTCTTAATTTTTAAATAGGTTCTTCTTTTGACTCTATTTCAATACAAGCTAACATTGTTGAGCATCTCTGGCTATACAACCTAGAACTAGTTGTACAATAATCATGGATAAAAATTTACTCCACTACAACTTTTAGCCATCAAGCAGATGCTCTCTGACTAAACAACCTAGGCAAAGTCAAACATTCTTAGCAATAACCCAGAAGTTAAGCAATGTAGGCTCAGTAGCTAAGCAACAATAACTTATAACTGCTAAAATGGTGAAGAAGAGTCAGCTCGAAAGGAAAGAAGAAAGTAAACTCATAAATAATATCAAAATTTTTACTACATTAAATAAAGGAAAGTTGTTTAAATAAAAATATCATAAATTAGGTTAAGAGATACATAAACCAAGATGTTTGCACACTGGTACAAAAGCTTTAACATGTCAGCAGAAGAAAATACACTCATTCAATTCAACATCCTTCTCATCATCTGAAGTATGCTTCTATGAGCTGCCTTTGATTCCTTTGCTTTTCAGGATAGTTGGGGGGGAGGGGGGGGGGGGGGTTGAAGGTAAGAAGTGGCTTGAAGGGATGGCAGCAAGGAGAGAGGGGGCAACAAGGGGGTTGGTGGC
>NW_018165179.1:42951-55300 GCF_001263595.1 Phalaenopsis equestris
CCTCGTCCCCCCAAAACAAAAGCAAAATGGCAACACGAGAATCTTTGAAAAAATGAACAATTGGCAAAATCTAGCTTTTCATCATCCAAATTGAAAGTTATAGTGAGGAAAATTTGGCTCTTCATCTTCTCCCTCTTAATCCTCCTTATGCTTAAGCCGGCCCTTGTATCTTTTTCCTTTTTTCTCCTTCTTGGGCCTGGGCTTGGGCTTGGGTTGATCTTCTTACTCTTTGATTTCCAAAAACATCATCCTTTTTACTCTCCTTGGGTTTTGGGCTTAGGCTCCCCCCCGGTTCTTTTTTCCTTCTACCTATTTTTTGACCCCCTTCGATCACTTCTCTTGTTCCTCCTTAGGGTTTCATTTTTATCTTTAAGCATCTTTCTCATCTTGAACCTCCCTCTCCACATGACTAAAATCCAACATCCCTTAAGCCCCTTTTTATAGACCCACAAAACCTATATCTTACCCATTTCAGGCCCAAAACTTACATATTTTTCAACCTAATCTGGGCCATTATAAATCAATCATTTAATATAATCCCTGTCCTACCGCTTCATCTAATGCATTAATTAGTTGCCTGTCCTAAATTTTCTTCTTCTTATCATTGGATCCATCACCATCCAAATCTCGCACGGATCACTGATGTGGCAATTTGCGTAGCTTCTATATTAGGCCGTCATGCTAGCCCCACCCACTCTAACGGTTGGGGCCCAATTACATGAATATAGTCATGTGTCTGATGGCTGAAAGGCATTTGGATCCAAACTGTGGACACAATTGCTGACCTAACCAACCAACCCATGAGCTTGTCACCCTGACATAGAAGCCTACTGGACTGACAAGTGGTTGAACAACAATTGAAATATAAATGCCAACCCAAAGATCGAATGTGCATCACACTGGAAGAGAGAAAGGGACAGCACCAACCGAGCCATGTGCCCTTTACATTTCTATACATATATAAGCCCCCAACCACTCTCATGTGCCTAACTATTCGAGAACCGCCTTCACTACCAACAAATTATCCAAAGGGGCCGCGACTTGAGGGGACTTACGATAAACTTCTATCATCGCAGTTCTCCATTAAGACCAACATGACCAACAATGACCTTCATGTTGTATAGGTCCTACAACTCTCAACTCCAGTCCCTACAACCTACAGATGTCATCTCAGCTCACCATTATAACCTATATGACCAACTCCGGCCTATAAACTTTACAACTTGTGCAGCTTCCAACTTTAGCCACTATGGCCTACAGATGTTGTTACAGCTCACCACTATGACCCACTGGACCAACTATGACCTACATGTTTATAGCTCGTACAACTTCCAATTTCTACCTTTGTCAATCAGAGTGTTTCAGATTCCTCCTTTATTTCTAACCTCATTTATATAAATCGAGCCCTAGCCCCCTCTTGAGAGCGGACCTAGACCGCAAGCCCGAGGAATATTAAAGCTCGAATAAAGAGCTGAAACTCAACATCATTTTTATACCGAAGTTCCAACAAATTACTCCTGTTTTTACTACCACTGACTATCATCGACCATCATCTGTTGGCCTCCATCTAAAATTGCTGACTACTCTTCTTCCACTGAACACCATAGATCACCATCTACTCGTAGAAAATTCATTTGTGGAGTCATAAAATGGGGAATCCCAATATATGTTTTGAAATAGTGAAGAACTCGACTAAGTAATATGTCATCTAGTACACCATGCGACAATGCACCGCGAAGACAGTGATACAATGCACCCAAAATGCTCTGCAATTCCACACCTTAATAACAATGTAAAAATGCAAACCATGTATGGTGGAACGACACCTTCAAAGACAGTTTAACAATGTAATAATGCACTCAGAATATGGTGCCATTCTTCAAACTTTTAAACTTCTATCATCGCAGTTCTCCATTAAGACCAACATGACCAACAATGACCTTCATGTTGTATAGGTCCTACAACTCTCAACTCCAGTCCCTACAACCTACAGATGTCATCTCAGCTCACCATTATAACCTATATGACCAACTCCGGCCTATAAACTTTACAACTTGTGCAGCTTCCAACTTTAGCCACTATGGCCTACAGATGTTGTTACAGCTCACCACTATGACCCACTGGACTAACTATGACCTACATGTTTATAGCTCGTACAACTTCCAACTTCTACCTTTGTCAACTACAAACATTATCATAACTCATAATTATGGCCTAAGTGACTAACTTTGACCTACATGACTTACAACTCATGCAACTCATATCTCTGGTCTCTATGACCTATGAATGTCATTAAAGCTCACAACTACGTCCTACGTGACCAACTATGACTTACATGACTTATAGCTCATGTAACTCTTTTCTCTTAAATCTATGACTAATGGACATTATCACAGCTCACCAATATGAACTATGTGACTAACTAAATCCAAAATTGTTTACATCTCATGCAACTTCTGACTCCAGCCTTTGCAGCTTACGGACATCATCACACCTCACCACTTTGGTCTACATAACTAAGTACGACTAATGTGCCCTATAACCCATATAGCTCCCAACTCCGGCCTCTACAATCTACCGACATTATCACAGCTCACCACTTTAGCCTACGTGACCAACCATGGCCTACGTGGCTCACAAGATCTGTAACTTTCTACTATGACCACTGTGATCAATCAACACTTTTGAAGCAATCATCCACGACCCACACAACCAACTTCTACCATGACTTTCAACTACGACCTATATGACATTTTAGTGCTACAAAAACCATGTACAAAAATCATGGTGGGTTACATCCTCCATAGCAATCAACTATGCTATTGCAGTCTGCTATCACTGAGAATTATATTCATTGCGGCCAAACAATGGTTACTATCAATGAACTATTATTTTGCATTCCCAGTGATCAACTTTGTAACTCTATCTTCTCTAATACAATAGATGAGTGGACCTGTGTATTTACCATTCATAGTGAATTATTTCAACTAGGCTAAACCCCATGTTTTTCTCTCTCACCGGACTTTTCAATGTAACAATTTTAGGCTTCTCCTCATATTTCTTTTATTATATGTGTGTGCTAGAATTTGTACTACACCGAGACAATAATTTATTACTCAACCACCATGAATTTTTTGGCACACAATAGTTTGGTGTCGTATGTGGGAAATGAAATTCTGATGAAAGAAGAATGGACTTCTTCGATGGCTAACAAAAGTAATTCACGAGCTTCTTTCTCTAAAACCCATCATTCCAAAGTTCATATTGAAGTACAGGTCATAAGTCTCTGGTATGTTTTCTTGTCATGCCCATCACTTCACCGGTGAAGGATTATCAAAAACTCTTTCACCCTTCTGGGATTCATTAAAGTAAGTAAAAGTCACTAAACCATCGATCACCATCTACTCGTATAAAATTCATTTGTGGATTCATAAAATGGGGAATCCCAATATATGTTGTGAAATAGTGAAGAACTCGACTAAGTAATACGTCATCCAGTACTCCATGCGACTATGCACCGCGAAGACAGTGATACAATGCACCCAAAATGCTCTGCAATTCCACACCTTAATAACAATGTAAAAATGCAAACCATGTATGGTGGAACGACACCTTCAAAGACAGTTTAATAATGCACTCAGAATATGGTGCCATTCTTCAAACTTTTAAACTTCTATCATCGCAGTTCTCCATTAAGACCAACATGACCAACAATGACCTTCATGTTGTATAGGTCCTACAACTCTCAACTCCAGTCCCTACAACCTGCAGTGTCATCTCAGCTCACCATTATAACCTATATGACCAACTCCGGCCTATAAACTTTACAACTTGTGCAGCTTCCAACTTTAGCCACTGTGGCCTACAGATGTTGTTACAGCTCACCACTATGACCCACTGGACCAACTATGACCTACATGTTTATAGCTCGTACAACTTCCAATTTCTACCTTTGTCAATCAGAGTGTTTCAGATTCCTCCTTTATTTCTAATCTCATTTATATAAATCGAGCCCTAGCCCCCTCTTGAGAGCGGACCTAGACCGCAAGCCCGAGGAATATTAAAGCTCGAATAAAGAGCTGAAACTCAACATCATTTCTATACCGAAGTTCCAACAAATTACTCCTGTTTTTACTACCACTGACTATCATCGACCATCATCTGTTGGCCTCCATCTAAAATTGCTGACTACTCTTCTTCCACTGAACACCATAGATCACCATCTACTCGTAGAAAATTCATTTGTGGAGTCATAAAATGGGGAATCCCAATATATGTTTTGAAATAGTGAAGAACTCGACTAAGTAATATGTCATCTAGTACACCATGCGACAATGCACCGCGAAGACAGTGATACAATGCACCCAAAATGCTCTGCAATTCCACACCTTAATAACAATTTAACAATGCAAACCATGTATGGTGGAACGACACATTCAAAGACAGTTTAACAATGCACTCAAAATATGGTGCCATTCTTCGAACTTTTAAACTTCTATCATCGCAGTTCTCCATTAAGACCAACATGACCAACAATGACCTTCATGTTGTATAGGTCCTACAACTCTCAACTCCAGTCCCTACAACCTACAGATGTCATCTCAGCTCACCATTATAACCTATATGACCAACTCCGGCCTATAAACTTTACAACTTGTGCAGCTTCCAACTTTAGCCATTGTGGCCTACGGATGTTGTTACAGCTCACCACTATGACCCACTGGACCAACTATGACCTACATGTTTATAGCTCGTACAACTTCCAACTTCTACCTTTGTCAACTACAAACATTATCATAACTCATAATTATGGCCTAAGTGACTAACTTTGACCTACATGACTTACAACTCATGCAACTCATATCTCTGGTCTCTATGACCTATGAATGTCATTAAAGCTCACAACTACGTCCTACGTGACCAACTATGACTTACATGACTTATAGCTCATGTAACTCTTTTCTCTTAAATCTATGACTAATGGACATTATCACAGCTCACCAATATGAACTATGTGACTAACTAAATCCAAAATTGTTTACATCTCATGCAACTTCTGACTCCAGCCTTTGCAGCTTACGGACATCATCACACCTCACCACTTTGGTCTACATAACTAAGTACGACTAATGTGCCCTATAACCCATATAGCTCCCAACTCCGGCCTCTACAATCTACCGACATTATCACAGCTCACCACTTTAGCCTACGTGACCAACCATGGCCTACGTGGCTCACAAGATCTGTAACTTTCTACTATGACCACTGTGATCAATCAACACTTTTGAAGCAATCATCCACGACCCACACAACCAACTTCTACCATGACTTTCAACTACGACCTATATGACATTTTAGTGCTACAAAAACCATGTACAAAAATCATGGTGGGTTACATCCTCCATAGCAATCAACTATGCTATTGCAGTCTGCTATCACTGAGAATTATATTCATTGCGGCCAAACAATGGTTACTATCAATGAACTATTATTTTGCATTCCCAGTGATCAACTTTGTAACTCTATCTTCTCTAATACAATAGATGAGTGGACCTGTGTATTTACCATTCATAGTGAATTATTTCAACTAGGCTAAACCCCATGTTTTTCTCTCTCACCGGACTTTTCAATGTAACAATTTTAGGCTTCTCCTCATATTTCTTTTATTATATGTGTGTGCTAGAATTTGTACTACACCGAGACAATAATTTATTACTCAACCACCATGAATTTTTTGGCACACAATAGTTTGGTGTCGTATGTGGGAAATGAAATTCTGATGAAAGAAGAATGGACTTCTTCGATGGCTAACAAAAGTAATTCACGAGCTTCTTTCTCTAAAACCCATCATTCCAAAGTTCATATTGAAGTACAGGTCATAAGTCTCTGGTATGTTTTCTTGTCATGCCCATCACTTCACCGGTGAAGGATTATCAAAAACTCTTTCACCCTTCTGGGATTCATTAAAGTAAGTAAAAGTCACTAAAAGATAAATTTTGATGCATTCTCAGTGATGGGGGTCACTAGGGGTAACCTTTACTTTAGTTTTGAAAGGTCATTCACAACTTCATTTTATTTATAACCATTACCAATTACTAAGATACTTATAAATGTCCGATTTGCATGCCATTGTTGTACTTGTCAAATGTAATCTTTTTCATTAATGCAAAATAAAATTGAAGTATGGAATGAGTCTCGTATTAAAATATATTTGCAAACATTCTTCAAATTTGGGAACTTTGGGTTGCTTTCATCGCATTTGATGAAGAAATTGTAGCATGCTACTCTATATTTTTTATAGATCATAGAAGGTTTATTTTACATGATATCTTCTTATTCTGTCTTCTCTTTTCCGAAAAAATATTACCTCAGGAGTCCTGATGCATCAGCACTCTAATAGGGAGGTGCCACGTATGCAATGGTCCCACCATAATGTCACGTGACACCTCCTCATTAAAGTACTGATGAATCAGTACTCCTGAGGTAATATTTTTTCCTCTTTTCCACGCACAAAAAAATGTTTTCTTTATGAGAGGGAAAAATAAAATGCAGGCTGTCAGATTCATTGAAGAGAGATGTATATGGTTCTTCGATTCTATCTAATTCATGTCTTTGAGGGGCGCCACTAGCTTTTGCTCGTCAATGGCATTGTGCAGCGTAAGCCGCATTAGAAATAAAATCTTTTGCATCAACTTTATGCTTGTTGGCGTTATAATAGCAATGAATTTATGAGGTCTACCTATAATTAAGATCTCCTAGATCCAAAGTTGGCCTCTTTTTCTTTCTTTTGTTTTTTATGTGTGTTTATTTTTTAGGGTGAGCTTAATCTTTATGGTTTCTCTTCCACTACAGAAAACGAGGACACTGTATTGGATGATTTGCTTTTCACACGCATCGCTGCAGTTTTACTTCAGTTTTATGGCTATCTTGGAGCATTAGATTGACTATTTAACGTCTTAACATTACAAGATGATCTAACACATATATAGATGAATGAAGAAGGAAAAACAAATGTGGCACCTTAATTTTTTTCATGAAAAAATCCATGAAGTGAAAAGATATATAAAGTAAGCCATTATTAATATATAAGTACGAAGGTACATCTTTTCCTCACAACTAAGGGGGCAGGGTTACTACTTTACAACATTTATCGGTATAAGACATGCCATATGTAGACTAAGACGGTCATTAGTAATGATTGTCGATGTTTGATTCTCAGTAGTAAAGGCGGTATGATGGTTGAAGGATACTGAGGCCAGAAATTATTGTCAGGCCTTTAGTACAAACGATACATGTTACGATTGTATTTGGGATTCGACGTTAGCAAGTAGAGATCTTTGGTGGCCGACTATCGACGACGGTAACTAAGGATGGTCGGTTGTGGTCGACGGTGGTCAATAGGCAGTGGTCAGTGGCTATGGAGGCTGAATGTTATTATCAAGTCTTCAATACAGTGTTATATATTATAACTGTGTTTGGGATATGATGTTAGCATGTAGGATTTTTTGACAGTGACAAGTAGAGGTGGTCGACGATGGCAGGCAGTTACATAGGTCGGAAGTTGTCGCCAAGTCTCTAGTTCAAAATAAGCTCTGAATTTCTATTTTTTCTACTCTTCTCCTCCTCAAATAAAAAGAGGAGATTTATTTATTAAATTAATAAAAGGGTAGTTTGATCATTCGGTGAATAAACTCCATGACCATCTGGTCCGAGGGTTCATATCGATCTCACTTGATCATAAGATTTTTTAAAAATTTAAAATCTTTATTGGTCTCAAAATTAAGAAAGCTTAAGATTATTTGATTTCTCTCAATTAGACGTTCGATTTGAATATAAATATGTAAAATTTAGAGTTCATTTAACTATTCAATTGATGATCAAATACCTCCAAATTTGCTTTAATTGCTTGATCTGGGATTGATGAGACTCTATTGAACCAATTTTGGTATCATCAGATTCACCTTGTAGAGATGATCAGCTTGATTAAAACATGTTAAAATCAAGCTTTGGTGATTTTAAATTTAAATTTTAAAAAATCATCATGAGAAAATAAATTGAGATTTGAGCAAGATAAAAATTTATTGATAACACATTCATTGCCCTCTATTTTTGGATAATTTTGCTTATGTCATTCAAAAATATAATTTCAAATATTTAATAAATTTATACTTTGAGAGAATTTGAGTTGTCATGGATGATTTGATCATGTTGACATTGTCTATTTTGGTGGTGGCATTGGCTAAGCAAGAGTGGCTTGGCATTTTGGTGCGTAGACATGCATACCCAGAAGCACCAGCATGTGCGTTTGAGAAAATAAGCACAAGGATGTGTTAAAGATATAATGGGGTCCGTAGGCAAACATGGATGCAAGCTAGGATGCACTAGAGTACGTGAGGAGAAGCAAGCACCCACATGAGTACACACTAGAGCATGCACACCCACAACTGTGCGAGCATGATGGGTGTGTGGCGAGAATATTAGAGAGAATATTTTTTAGTGCTTAAAGTATTGGATATTTTTCCTATTAGTTAAGGCTTAAGATTTTTTGCATAGTTCAGGAGTTGTAGACCTTGACCCCTATGAATCAAAATTAGAGAGAATTGTTAGGAGGATTATGAATCAGAAACACTCCATTATTTTATTGTAGAAATGGCAGATCAAAAAGATAATGAATATTCAATTTTGGGTTATAATGCCAGCAACTTCGATAGAGTAAACCCCAAGAGGATAGTGAATTTTTATGAAGCTGATATGTTGACTATTTTTACTTCTCAGGTTGTAGATATTTCAAGAAAGTTAGATCAATACATAAAAAGTTATTGTCAAGGACTCCGAGTTATTGAGAAAAATTCATTTGGACAATTGATTGAGTCAAACTATTTTAAAACTAGCCATGAGATAAACAATCCTTATTCCGATTATTACAACTCATTCTGGGAGAATTATTCCAACTTTAACTGGAATAAAAATTTTTTAGGAATAAACCAATTGTAAGAAGATAATCAACTTCATTAGATATGTAATTGGAATAATCATGACAATTTTAACGTTAGACTTTCTTTTCCTCATAGATTTAATTTCAACTCACAGAATGAGGAGAAGAAGTTATTGTTAGAAGAGGTTGTTATTCAAATGGAGGGTCAGTTAGAAAGTCAAGGGGATGCAATAAGAAACACAGAAAACCAACTGGAGCAGATTGTTAATTCTATTAACAATCATCTTCCCGAGATTTTACCCAATGATCCTGAGATAAACCCTAAGGAGAAAACTAGTGTGCAAGACAAAGTTGTCCAACTGAGAACTGGAAGATAATCAGAGGATATTATTCAAAAGAACGTTCAGTTGAGAAAAGAGAAAAAAGAGATTGATAGACCAATGAAAGAAATTCCTAATAAATTAGAAAACTCTTTTTCATCAACCAAGATAAATATAGAAAGACCAACTTCACCATTTCCTAAGCTCCAATGGGGAGAATTAGAAGATAACTTGAGACAAAAGAGTAACCTAGTAGAATTTGATCCAGAATCTGAATCATCTAGAGAGAATTCAATAAAAAATTTAGGTGATCTTAAATTATCATATAGAGATCCATTTCTTATAAATTTTAAGGATGTTATCAATTTGCAAATTGAGAAAATAATTAGAAAAATATTGGATCTAAAAGGAAACATGAGGAACAATAATCTGAATTAATCTGAAAAGGAAAAGTTGACATAAAAACAAAAATTCAAATAATTAATAGGAATCCTAAGATCTTGAAAAGATTGGGTGATTGATTAAGGATTCCTTAAATGGAATTTTGACTAGGGAGGAATCTTTTGTCGGGCTGGTGAGATTAAACGAAACGCTTCTTAGGAGGCACCCCATGATTATCTTTGTTGGTGTAATTTTTAATGAGAAGGTGTTTGTTTTATGTGTTGAACTCTGATGTGTAGATGTCGTAATTTTATTTGTTTGTGTTGGATTGATATATGTGTGTTGTAGGTGTGATAAAGTAATAAAGTAATCATATCATGTAGTATACTATGTTTGTATTATTGTTTTATTGAAATGATTATTAGCATTATTTATGTTAGACGGACTTATCTGTATATTCATGCCTTATTTATTATATAGCAATTCCCTTTTTAAAATTACGAACCTCAAAATTATAAATGTCTAATATTCTATATGGTACCTGTACTACTTGTATAATTTCTTTTAGTTTAATATTATTCCAAGCATATTTTAGGCTAGAATTACTCTCCTACAATCATTCTATCATGATTATGCATGTATAAGAATTTGATATACATTAGAAGATGAAACCACCATGGCATGCCCATCTTTCTGGGGCCCCTGCCGTCACGGTATGCCTACTTTTTACAGGTCATTGCCCTATCGACATGCCTCCTGGGGCCACTGCCACCACGACATGTCCATCTTATTGGGGCCCCTGCCGTCACGACATGTCTACTTTTTACAGGTCACTACCTCTTCGGCATACCTCTTGGGGTCATTGCCACTACGGTATGCCCACCTTTGTTTGAATCTCTGCCCTGTGGTATACTCATCACTTGTGTTTTGATCAATCATTTGCATTTGCATGTGAGCCAGACCCGTTAGGCGAGTGACTCCCGTGTTGGTCGTGATGCCTTGACGAGCATTGCTTGCTGGGTAGATCCCGATGAGCAATGCGAGTTAAGTCATCGGGATTGACACGAGTATGACGTATGATTGTGCTAAGAATCCAATGGATCTAACTCGTGTCATCTCCTTTCGTGACACCTTTTATATCCTTTGGATCCTTAGGATGGGGCTGATAAAGATACCCTATCAAAGTCATACTACACTTAGATACTAGGTTGACGCACTTTTCATTAGATGGTGTGTTAGGCTTGGTTTTAGGATGCTAGGTAGTTTCTTTTTTTGAGACCTCCGGCTATTGTTGTGTGTTGTGTTGTCTTGCGCTAGCCATTTGTCACCTTCTCGCCTTTTTTCGGTGTGCTTGCATACTTCTTGTGTGTGATAGTATATTAGGGCGATCTTCTGCAGGCGTCGTGCCTATCTATACACACTCACACAGGTGTTATTAAGGGAGGAGCATGTAACGATTTCTAATCCTTAGCTTGCAGGTGCTATTTAGCTCCCCCCAATTATAAGACGGCTTGTTATTTTTGTGATGCATGGCGTGTCCGCTAACACTTGTTTTATGCAGGTCGAGTCTTTATTTTCTATTTCAAATGTATTTGCTAGAGTCCTAGGAGAGTGTATCAGAAATAAGGTATCGGCACGGGTTTCAAGGTGGATGACGCATCGAACCATGTGACGAGGACTGGGAGCAGCAGCTCGTGTCCCTTACCTTAAGTCTGAATTTTACATTTTTTTGTATAGACTTAAGACCGGGCATGTATATGCAGAGTCCTGTCGCTTTTACTATTTTTACTGGATTTTATTGTCGGTCCAGCAACATTTGGCACATATATATATATATATATATATATATATAATAATAATAACTAAAATCAAAATTGTTAAAATGTAAGCAATCGTTAAACAAGAAATGTGAGAGATTCAAGATTGAAATGAAAAGTTAAACTAAATAACAATATATATATATATATATATATTGATTTAAATAATGTATTAATATAAATATATAAACATAAATAGAATGTGAACTTAAATAACATCTTTAATGATTATAAATTTAAAATTCAATATGATGCTCATCAAGATAAAATTTTAAAATAGATAAATATTTATATTTATACTCATGTTATCAACAAAATTTCATCATTTGACATGAATCTCAAGGCATTGCACGAATCTCTAGATACTTGTTTGAGCAAGAAATTTTCAAACATCGATAAAAAAATCATCTGAAACTTCAATTTCAACAAACTTATAGTCAAATTGACCAGCTCGATGAGACGAACCCAGCTATACCAAAATTGGCTTAATCCAAGTCAAATCAAGCACAAATCATGACATTAAACACTTTATAGGAGCTTTATAAGTATAATTAAAAGGTCAACCGAAGTTGAAATTTGACATGCTTATAGTGAAATCGAGCATTTCAGTGAGAGCAATCCAATCGAGCATTTCTAACATAAAAAAAAAAAAACTTAAATGCTTATAAAACTTCATCTAATTGAGGGAATCTTTTCGGGTCATCCAATTAGAGTGGTCCAGATTCATTTATATGTCAACATGTCATATTGAAAAAGGAGATAAACATGGATCCAAAAGAAGGGTAAAGTTGAAAGAGGGGTCGGAGTCTAGCATTG
The DNA here is from genome assembly GCF_001263595.1 of Phalaenopsis equestris. Classification (NCBI taxonomy): domain Eukaryota; kingdom Viridiplantae; phylum Streptophyta; class Magnoliopsida; order Asparagales; family Orchidaceae; genus Phalaenopsis; species Phalaenopsis equestris. Next base: position 55,221 of record NW_018165179.1, read on the forward strand.
CTTCTGCATCATAGATCCAATAAATGAATCTCAGTCTGGCAGCCGCCGCTGCCCACTCCAGCCAACGTCACTCACCAAAT
>NW_018165179.1:59974-68550 GCF_001263595.1 Phalaenopsis equestris
CAACATATGTGGTTAATTGCGACTACCACTCTAACTATATATGACCTCTGTGGCCAACCGACGTTATCGCAACCATCAATTCAAGACTTTATGGCAAACAACTCCTTTATAGCAATCAACTACATCATTTGTGGCCCACAATTGTTATCATCACCGAGAACTACATTTTTTTGTAGCCCAATTAAGACTATTAAACCTGGATGACTATTATAAGTTTATGATTATCAACATTGTAATTTTATCTTCTCTATTTCAAGAGAATAGTGAATCTATATATTTATAATCTTATAGTGGATTACTTTTAATGTTTTTTCCAATTCAAGGGTTTTTACATAAAAATTTATTGTGTTTCCTCCTGCTATTTTTAATATTTGTGTGTGATGGATCTTCTTGTAGCACTAAGATGTTAAATTATTATTCTAACTCAATGGTCTTCGGACACTATATATATATATATATATATATATATATCTGTGCGTGCGCGCATACACTCAATTTTAAGCTTCATGAATGCATGCGGGCTCCAATAATAGAACATCAAATGTTTTCCAGTAGGCCCTCTTTTAAAAAAGATATAAATTTATGAGTCAAAATGTAAGCAATTTCTTAAGTTTTGTAAACTGACTTAATTTTATTAGAGTCCAGATGCAGAACTGCGTCCAAACTATGCATGTAAAATTTTCTCGCGTGAATGTTATTAGAGATCATAATTGTGACTTCATTAGATCTTTGTGATCTAAACTACGGTAAGACAAGATTTAAAAAGAGGTGAAGCCAACGCTTTCTAAAATTCGGCTAACGCTGATAGCTTCCTGAAACAGTAAAAAAACATTCCATTATCACATGCACATGTTAAAGAAAGATGACACCATTAAAAATACAAAATACCGGGCATTTACATAAATACCACCTAACTCTTGTCTATTTACATATCTAACACCCAAATTCTATTTTTTCTTACATTTAAACCAGCCAATTCATTCATATCACATCAAAACGGCCAGTTCTTAACTTAAAAAATAAAATAAAACAGACCTTTTATATGTAAAGTGACATGCATGTTAAAATTGAAGTTTAGGTGTTACATTTGTAAATACATATAAATTCAGTGGCATCTATGTAAATCTTCCAAATCCTGGCTAGTCAAATACTAATCTCCTGCAATTTATGGTCACCACAAAATTCAAAAGGTTTACGCGTTAAAGCTGGCCAAGATGGCAAAGAGCAGAAAGCAAATATTTGAGATATGCTGACTGGGAGGGACACAACTGTAATGGGACAAATAAGGGTCCACCAATATGAAAGCATAAACCAAAATAAGCCAACTACAAAATGCAACTTAGGTCTGTGATATCAAATAGAGTAAAATTTCGTCAACATGTCTGGGGTCCGCTCCTTGTTAACTCCATCCTATAAATGTTTGTCACCTGCATGTCATGACAAATCTGTAGCCTTCAAAAGTTAATGCTATTTTGACTGGCCACGCTTCATCATGTCCTAGTTGTGTTCGGCTTGGTTCCCAAACCAACTTTTAAGTTAGAAATTGAATTTTATTTTTCCTTCTTTTAATAACATGCATTTCACTCATATTTTTATTTATTTACATGTCAAACGTTTATATGTACATGAAAATGTGTATTTCACTCTCTAAAGATTAAAATGATGGTATTTTTGAAATGTTATGAATGGTTTAAGTGGTTGTTCAGCTCAGGGATGTGTCTGACCTTTTGCAAAGTTCATTTGTTCTTGTTAAGGAGTGCAATATCAACGTCTCCCATCCCCACCACGTCTAGAGCTTTTCCATCAGTCGGATACACATTCTCAAAATCTTAATAGTTGGGCGACTTATATTTAAATACCTAATATGAAAAATAAAGCTTTGGTGTCAGATATGTAAATACATAATAATTGGATGACTTATATGTAATCGATCACCCTTATTTTCAAGGCAGGTACAATTTAAACACAAATTCTTCACTTTCCACAAATACTTTTATGAGGTCAAGTGAAAATAAAATGCTTTGAGATAATATGAGATATGTAACAGAACATAATTTTGATGACAGTTGAAAAGACATGAATTTTCAGCGAAGAATTAGAAAGATGGAGCTTCAATGGGAGTGTGGGTATGATATAAATAAACATTTGTTTAGGTTTAATTACTTTATCTGCTTTGAAAATTTTAGCTTAATTAGGCGATTCTATAATCAGTCTAGCATCTTCCAAATGGTAAGAGGGGCTTACAATATTTGAACAATATTTCTAAAAAAAGGGGCAATTACATAAGAGACCACCTCAAACTTGCTATTTACATATCAATCACTCTCCTTCATTCATGATTTCATGATAATACCCCAAGCCATGCGTTTCATTTTTATCAAATTATCAATAGTTTAGTCGAGGCACACTTAAATACATCAGTTCGATAGTTCAAAAAATCACCTTGGCGGTACATAAATACGAGGTTTTTGGGTGGTTTGTATGAAATTCTTCCTTCTAAAAATATTACTTCAAAAAAGTTCTTTTTTTTTTTCCCTCCTCCAATTTATTGTGCTAAGAAGATCTACATGTAAATTGATTTGAAGTGATGTGGAACAATTGCATAGAAAGCAAAAGATACCTAAATCTTCCTAATCAGACAAGTTTTTACCGAATAAGATTTCTCTATAGCTTACTAAAAAGGGTTATTTCATCAAGATATGAAGCATTTCATACGTAAAGATCAGTATAATTCATCCAAATAAAAATATTTTTCCCCCTCAAATATATGCTTCCTTCATAAATGTAACTATATACATGTATCTATGTATCAGAACTTGTGTCAACTGACTTTCTTATGCAAAGGCTTCACCATTACCCTGGATACCCTTAAGTTAATTAGTTCTTGCATTAGGCTAATAAAGAAATTAATTAATTAGAAAATTAATATTAATGAGATACTTGTACATCAATAAATGCCCTCCATGTGAAGACTTTGGGAACAAGTGTTGTGAATTCTCCCAATGTATCTATATCTTGTTTATTCGTCTCATTCTTCTTAGTTTATGGAGTTGCTGTCATCATCAACTCGTCATTTATCTCGTGGGATCGTAACAAGTGGTGTTCTCAGTTAGACGCTCCTCTCCAGCGACCTCCTTCATTTGCAAGATCACAATATAGCATCTCGTCTTCCAACTCAAAATATTATGTCGTTGTCATTCAAGATCTGACGCTGTAACACGGTTGTATTCTCCCTCCACTCAAAATCATCTTCCATTGTTGTACACATCTCTCAAAGTAAAAAAACTAACTATTCTCAATTGGATTTTTTGCATTATTTGTGTAATAAAAGATGTGACATTTGCCCACTACTTATCATACAGCACATGCTTATGTACATTAGATGCCAGATAAGGAAAAATGTTGAAAATGGATTGGAATGTGAATGTGAGAGAAATTCTCCAATGAAAACATTGATTAAACTCTTACTAGAGGCAATCATTCAAGTAAAGCTGTATATATATCTTAAGCCTCATCTCCAGTGCTTGAAAAGAAGGCACATGTCCGGCTTGTTTGGAATAGATTTTGGGCTTTCTAAACGCCATAATGGGCCCGTGAAGGTGAATTGTTGGTTGGATAGATGTGGGGATATTTGACTGAGGTTTTGGGGAAATGCTTTTGATATAATTAGGGTTAGAAGTAGGGGTGTAAATAAACCGAACACGAACAAACAGAGCTTGTGTTCGTGTTCGGTTCGTTTGAAAGTTAACTTGTTTGAAATAAGCTCGCGTTTGAAATTATTCGTGAAGTCACTGTTCGTGTTCGTTTCTTAACGAACGTGCTGAATACGAGCTGTTCGCGAACGACGAGCCAGTTTGACATCCCTAGTATTAATATATATAAATAATATATTATATTAATTATATAACTTATATTATATAAATATATAATATCTATATTAGTATATTACTAATATAGTATGCTAATATATTATTATTATTATTAATTTATTAAATATTATAATTTATAAAATTTAATTTTTTAAAATATCATAATTTTTTTATATATAATTATTTTAAATTATTTTATATTTCGAATAATAATGATTCGAACACGAAAGAACACATCACAGTTCGTGTTTGGTTCATTTAACTAACCGAATGAAAAAAATTTATTCACGTTCGTTTCATTACTTATCGAACGAATCGAAAACGAACTCATTAACGAACCAAACACGAACTGTTCGTGAACAACGAGTTTTTTTGAGAGCCCTAATTAGAAGGCTACTTAAGCTTAGGAAAAAATTATGGTGAATAGCTAGTGATGAAAAATTTGACATTTGGGAGGGGATTGCTATTTAGGGTTGTTAAACAAAGGAAGCGGAGTTGTATGGGTTATCTCTAGTCGAAAAGGCAAGCATACATCGAAACTAGTTGTTTTAAGCCGATTATTTACTTTAATGCTAACAATGAGATATTAATTGAAATTCTGCACATCATGTTAGTTGGGCTGTCAAAAAAAAATGTCTTTTTTCTTAGCAAACAGCTCGTGTTCGGTTCGTTAAGTAAAACATACGTGTGTGATTCATTCCTTAACCAAGATAGCCGAGCGAGAATACTTTGTTGAGTCCAATTTATAAACAAGTCGCAGACGAACAAATGATTATTTGCTTATGAGAAAAAATTAAATAATTAAATAATAATATTTGTATATTCTTTTATATTAATTATTTATATTGTATTTTAAAATGTTAAATTTTCTTGTTTTTAAAAACTATTCGCTTGTTATGGTAATAAAAGGTATAAATGCAGTTCATAGATATGTAAATACATAAATTTTGGGTGGTATGTATGTAAATATCCCCTAAAATAGGGATATTTAGTCCTGTATGGAGACTTCGTGCAAACGAACCATTGGGAAGGTTGTGTAAATGTGTAAGGTTAGTCGACATTATTTGATATGTTTACTTAAAATAATCAATTTTCTTTAATTTCGAACACGAGCTAATTTGAACAAAAAGAATCTGGCTATTTAAATAATTAAATGAGTTGAACAGGAGTTTAATTTGAACAAATGAGTTTAATTTGAACAAATGAGTTTAAATCGAGCGAAAAACCAACACACTATTCACCAGCCATTTCGAACACGAGGAAAACATAAACAACAAAAAATTCGAAAGCATTACAAACATAGGCCTTGGACTCGCTCAAGCTCGACTCGGTTAGTCCCCTACTTGCCAGGAACGAGTTTAAATCGAGCGAAAAACCAACACAGTATTAAGTAGCCATTTCGAACACGAGAAAAACAGAAACAACAAAAAATTTGAAAGCATGACAAGCATAAGCCTTGGACTCGCTCAAGCCCGACTCGGTTGGTCCCCTACTTGCCAGGCAACTTAGCATATCTTCATAAAAAATAAGAACATATTCTTCAAAATGTAAATGATGTCAAGTCCAAATGTAACTTGAGCTACAAACTGACACAAAATTTACCAGCCTTAGCAATGATAATTAGGACAAATTTCTAAAACGGATTTGTTTTAGGGCTTATCTAGTTTTGAAGAATGTAACTTGAGTTATAAATATAATTAGAACATATTTAGTTTTGAAATTATGATTTTTTTTCATAAATATATACTTTCTCAATTAAAATGAAGTTTGAATAATATTAAAATCATGATTAGAACATATTTAGACTTAGTGGTTCAAAAAATCACGTGTGCTTGAGTTGTAAGCATCAATGTTTTGGGTGCTTTGTATGTAGTTATCTATATAATTTTGTGTTATGTATTTATTTTTTAGCATAAATAAAACTTGATTAATATAACTTCTAATACTTGGAAAATGTGTGTGTGTGTGTGTGTGTGAACCAAATAAATTCGTGAATAAAATATTACTTTGCATACATATTGTTTAAAACATAACAAGACAATACATTTTGAAAATAATAGTAGTGTCTTCATCTACATTGTCGTGGTATAACATCATGTAATTCTGATGTATAATGATCAGAAGCTTGAAGTGCCCGCTCTCGCAAATAATGTTATTGTGCGTTCTCTTCAACAACATCCCCAGCATCATGTGACGTGGATGCCTGATTAAATTGTACAAGTGTATATGTCCATGTTGTTGCGGTAGAGAAGAAGCTGTATAATACTATCTTGTATATTGTGGAATTGTAGATATTGAACTAGATCTCCTCATATGAGTTTTTGTGAAAAAACATCATGTTGTATGTGGCTGCGTAGAACATCCAGATGGTTCTCACGGCTATGATATATTGAATGAAGACCACTGGCACTGTCTGAGTGTTCAACACCCTGTAATGATAATGTACTTGGATTTGTCATAGGATGTTCATCCATATAAGTAGGCGACCTTGGGTCTTGAGCACTGGAAGGATAAGTTGGTGTTGGTGCAAAGTATCATATCATTCATCATTATCTCCACACTTATCATCCATGACATAGATGTTTCCTCCGAGGGCATTGCACAATTTTTCAATTTTATTTATTACATGCTGGATGTGACCCTCAGTTCTTCCAAAGAATGGCTGCAATGCGTAATCTTACTCCATAAAATAGTGGCACTATGAAAAAACAGTAAAAAACTAAAAAATTTTAATAAGTGATAATAAAATTTGAAAGACATGCCAACATTCTATCTTCATGGGTTCTAGGATAATAGGTTGATGGCGGTTGTTTCAATGATAATGGCTTGCCAAATGCTAACTTTTTAACCAATGGCTTGTTACATGCCAATTAATTTATATATCATCATCATCATCATCATTGCTGCGTACTAGAAAATTTACGGCGGTAGAGTAAAGTATTATCATCTTAGCATAATACGAAAACTCAGCACACACTCAGTTAAAAATAAGAGAACAGTGATGACAATAGAAATTTTTATGTGAAAAACCCAAAGAGGGAAAAACCACCGAGCTTCGCCCTGTTAAAATGTTCTACTATGAGTTGGCGATTATAGGTACAACCCTTGTCCTACAAGAAAGAAAGAATTACGAAACTTCTTGGATTAAATTGTCTGCACACGGATTACAGTGTCGGCTTGAGACGACGACGGTGGCCTGAGATGGCGATAGTTGGAAGACGACGATCTGAGATGGTGCTGGTCAAAGAGCGTAGCCTGCTGGAAAGTGGAAAAGGCGATCGGGGGACGATGGTGACTAGAAGGAGCTTGCGACCGCCCAAGACGACGACAACCAAAGGGTAGTGGTGGTGGCCAGAGGTAGCGACAGACTGAGGACGACGACGACAGGGATCAAAGGCATTGGCGACCATAGATGAAGACGGCTGAAAAGTTGCGTCATTCAGGAAGACATGGTGTCGGCAATCAGAGGGCGATGGAAGTGGCAATGGCGGTGGCAGCGGCGCTGGCGGAGACGGTGGTGACTGAGATGCGGCAGTTGCTGAAGGGTAGTGGTGACCGAGGATGTGGCCACCGAAAGGCAACCGCAACCGAAGGAGACAGCGGAGGCGTCCGGAAGGTAGTGACGATGGTCGGAGGGCAACGAGGGCACGAAGGAAGTAGCGATGGCTCGAGAAGATGGCGACTGAAGGGCGGCAATGATCGAAGGAGGCGGCAACCGAAGGCAGCGGCAGCTAGAAGACGGAGGTTACCAAAAGGCGGTGGTGGCAGCTGTCTGAAGGAGTGGCTACTGGAGATGGCGATGAGAGCCGGAAGGAGGCGACAGTGGCTGAATAGCGGAGACGATTGGAAACGAAGATGCAGAAGGCTGAACTGTAGCTCCCTCTTATGCGGGCTCTGCTTACTCTCTGGCTCTGAGTCTTGTTCCCACCACATGAGGTGCTTGTGGCTCTATTTATAGAGCCTAAATTGCAAATAAGGCAAAAATCCAAAACACTCTTGATCAGACAATTGAGAGAGAACCCCTCGATTGAACAAAGTTTGATGGACGTTTGGTTATCTTAATAATGTTCGGATTAAGTGATATTGGGCTCGTTGGATTCATCTCTTCGAGACGCTCAATTTGACTATAATTTGTCATATTTGAGATCTATTTGACTTCAAATTATACTCGGGAAGCCTTTGAAAGTTATTTTTTTGGATTGATCTGGGCTTAATTTAACTTAAATCAGACTGATTTTAGCGTTGTTGGGTTCATCCCTTCGAGCTGGTCAATTTGACTATTATTTTGCTTGAATCAGACGTCTGAATGAATTTTTATCAAAATTTGAATTTTTCTTGCTACATGAATTGCATTGAAATCCATGTAGTGCCTCGAGTTTTGTGACAAAGGATTGAAATTTATTGAAGACGTATCAATCATTAACACGCGTTGAAATCAATCCATCATGCATGGGAAAACAACAAATTATGTTCACGGTGAAATTTGAGTTATCACAACTTAATGTGAAGAATTTTTATCTACAGCGTTTTTAATTTTGTCTCGCTAGAAGCATAAAATGGACATGTTTTGCCGCTAACATACCTGGAACAAACTCTTCAGAAAATTTTAAGCCTCATCATATCGTATCATCAATGTTGTTACTTGTTCAATCATTGTATGTTACTTCTTCGAGATATATATATATATATACATTAGATGCCAGATAA
>NW_018165179.1:68593-69222 GCF_001263595.1 Phalaenopsis equestris
ATATATATATATATATATATACATTTTAGAACTAGCATTCACGATTAACACGTTAAAATAATAGTTATTTTGCCATGAGAACTACCTCGTAATTATTTATAGTTTATTTATATTAATTCTAACAAAAATATAAATTCTTTTCTTAAAAAGTATTATTAAATTATTGACATCAATTTTTTATGTCTTTCATGTCTGTGTTTGTTTTTGCGTCATGAAATTGTATCTTGGTGATACATATCTTCTTCTAAAGTAGACCGTTGACGAAAATTGCTTCACACGTGATGAGGCTCAAATTGGAAAAAATATTACATCAGTACTACGCACGTAGAGGAATGTGCGTACCCAATGAAATCACGCCACGATATCCTGCGCGACGCAGAAAAAAAACGGCTCAGTAACACGGGGAATATTCCCCCCCGTGTTATTCATGTGTTATTGTGTGTTATTCATGTGTTATTGTATCCTATGAATATTCCTGGTGTTATAATAACACAATAACACATGAATAACACATGAATAACACACAATAACACAAGAATAACATGGGAGAGAATATTCTCCCGTGTTACTGCGCCGTTTTTTCTCTGTCGGGAATATTTCCTGTGTTATTCAAGTGTTATTGTGTGTTA
>NW_018165179.1:69264-72550 GCF_001263595.1 Phalaenopsis equestris
ATAACACATCAATAACACATGAATAACACACAATAACACATGAATAACGCGCAATAACACATGAATAACACAGAAGAGAATATTCCCCGTGTTACTGCGCCGTTTTTTTTTGCTCTGCCGCGCGAGATGTCGTGGCGTGTTTTGATTGGGTACGCACGTTATTTTTACGTGCGTAGTACTGATGTAATATTTCTTCCTCAAATTGACTTGATAATCGATGAATTTATCCAGATGAGCTGAGATGCTGAAACAGACTGCACGAACGCATCCAGAATGTCGACTTTGTCTGGGAGGACACCCATATTTTAAGAGTTCTTTAAACTAATAATTATCACGTAATTTGAGGCACTCATATTCAAAATATTTTAAAATTGAGAGAAATAACTTAAGTTTGGGATGAGAAAAGAGAAAATAGCACAATTATTACACAAAAATAAGTGTATATATATATATATAATTTCCTAATAAAAAAGGACATATAATAAGATAAAAAAATTATATCTAATGCTATTTTCCCTCACTAGCATCTTCTTCCCTACTCAACTCCCATATGTGAGGCCTCTCTCTCTCTCTCTCATTTCCTTTATTTTTATTTTTCCGCATGCTACAGGCGAGGGCACCGGGATCTCCTCACAGCCTTTCCTCCACTTCTCCTTACCGTGAGCCTCCACTACTCTTACGGTGCAGCTCCACTCCTTACCGTAAGCCTCCACTACTCCACCTCACCTTATCCTCCCTCCAACAAAGCCACCAACCGAGAGTCTCCTCCAAGGCTGTAACCAAGCTCCAGCATTCCCTCTCCTCCAAAACGACAGCCAACACTCTAAACCGTCTCATTCCTCCATTATTTCTTGTAAGGAGTGAGTTTTCTTGGGCTGTTCTCGGAAGAAGAAGGTGAGAATGCGACATCAACCATCACGGAGATGAAAAAATGTTTAAAACTCTTACGCCTTCATTTTTATCGGCCCTCTAGGTCTGGTTGTTAGAGAAACTAAGGCTAGGTTTTTGTGTTTAGAGAAAACCAATATGTAGGGAACATTTTCGTGGATCAAACCCCTCTGAATCCTTGAGTGCTATCCCCCAAATACTTCTCCTAAATGTACGGTTGGAATCTGACTTTCCCACGGTTCTGTTTGGCTCCAACCTTCTTTGGAGTGATTGGGATATTTGAGGCTCCTAGAATGAAAAATCCCTTTGGCGATTTCATTTTAGAAATTAAAGGGCAATTTATGTTAAAAAGAAAATTAAGAGGAAAATCTCCCAACTCATTCGCCAAAATCGGAGGTAGCCTCGCTAGATATACATAAATCAAAGCCTAGGAATCCTATGCGAGATTGTTAGGACGGGTCTAGCTTGCTATCGAGCACGTTCATTTGTATTATCTTGCATGTTATGCCGTGATGTATTGCACGCAGCATTTCACACATGCCACTTCGACTCGATCAGTTGCCCCAACCCGATCGATCGGTCACTTAGGTTTCCAACCGATCGATTAATTAGGCAACTAATCACTTCAACTCAATCGACTGCCCCATCCCGATTGACCGATCATGTCAGCTCGATCGATCGCCCCGACTCAATCGTCTGTCCCAACCTGATCCACCAATCATTGCGGCTGATCGACCTACCCACCTTGGCTTGATCCGTCGCCCTGACCCGATTGATCGATCACTAGGGTTTGGTCTATCGTCCCGGCCTGACCGACACACGTTAGGCGTGACATCTGTCGACCACCCTGATCAATCCAACAGGCCGATTGATCAAATTCATTTGCATGTTCCGTTTCTCGCTTATGTACTTGCACTGTTTGCATGACATGACTTGTGTTCATGTTTATGTGCACAAAAATATATATTTTTGAATATGTGGTATATTAAACTCATTGTATTAAAAGGAAGGAGCAAATAATGATTTAAAAGCTAATATTTTCCGCATGTGCTGTTGAGTTATCCTCCCATCGGGCTGGCTCATATGTGTTGCATGATATAACCCCTGCTAACTTTTCTGCATATTGAGTCTTTTTTTTACATTTCATGTATTTGACTATAGTTCTTAAGATCGAATCTGTACCAGCAGAAACGTACATGCATGGGTTCTGAGGTGCATGACCCATCGAACCAAGTGACGATGACTAGGAGCAGTTACTCATGTCTCGTACCTTAATTTTGAATATATATTCATCTATAGAATTAGGACATGACATGTATATGCGGAGTCCGACCGTTTTTTCTGCTCTTATGATATGTTGTCGACCCATCGACACCAGCTTGTTATATATTTTGTTTGGTGAGATGTCCGTTACCATGTTAGTTATTCTCCTGCATTTTATAATTATTTTTGATAATATTGCACTTTAATGGAATGTATTTTCATATTTTGGTTGTAAATATAAAAGGTAAAACAATTGGAGCGAACTGGAGCGAAAACGAAATGAAATGAAGGCAATTGGAGCAGTGGAGCTTAGACCTGAACGAACGCCTAGGCGCCGCTCCATGGCATCATAGCGTCAAAAGAATGCGCTTAAGTGTCGAATCCTGTCATGATTCCAGGACCTAGTTCATTTTTCCTAACCGATAGAGAACATGGTTTCTAGGCGCCACATTTGGGCCCCTAAGGGAGTCAGTGAGGCAGATGATTAGAAAGGAGGAGACATTAGGGAAGTCAGGGAAAAAGATAGCAATGCAAGGAAGTGAAGAAAAAGGGAAAAGTTTTTTTTTTCTTTTTTGTATTTACTTTGAGATCTGCAAGTATTGTGAGGATTTGTTGTAAGATTGCAAGGAGAACACTTGAGTTGGAATATTTCTTCGTTTTCCAAGAGAAAATATAAGTATCTTGTATTTTAATTGTCTTTTAGTGAATTAATTCATAATATTTGACATTGGTTTGATATAAGATGATGTTCTTTGTTGTTTTCTTGATGCAATCAGAGTAATTTCCTTGTTTCTTTCCTCTTGTGATGAAATGGTAGTATGTGTAGGGATAGATTCAACTAGAATCATTTTAATTTATTAATTGTGATGGTTTTTCCTTTGCACTTCATCTACATTGCAATTTGATCAGTTGCAGTGTTAAAATTTGTTGTGAACTCGTAAGATCCGGGAGGGCTATGGCTTCAATCAACTAGTAAGAACAACACAAATATATAGGCTGAAGAAAAAATAGTCTGTAGCTTAGTGCAAATACACAAAGATATAATTTTAACTGGGATAACTAGAAGGTTTCTAGGGTGATAGGAAGAAACAATTCCTAAGTTAACTTAGGCTCTGTTTGGCGCAGCTGCAGCTTC
>NW_018165179.1:72650-81628 GCF_001263595.1 Phalaenopsis equestris
GGAAAATTTGGCTCTTCATCTTCTCCCTCTTAATCGTCCTTATGCTTAAGCCGTCCCTTGTATCTTTTTCCTTTTTCTCCTTCTTAGGCTTGGGCTTGGGCTTGGGCTTGGGCTTGGGTTGATCTTCTTACTCTTTGATCTCCAAAAACATCTTCCTCTTTACTCTCCTTGGGTTTTGGGCTTAGGCTCCCCCTGGATCTTATTTCCTTTTACCTATTTTTTGACCCCTTCGATCACTCCTCTTGTTCCTCCTTAGGGTCTCATTTTTATCTTTAAGCATCTTTCTCATCTTGAACCTCCCTCTCCACATGACTAAAATCCAACTTCTCTTAAGCCCCTTTTTATAGACCCATAGAACCTATATCTTACCCATTTCAGGCCCAAAACTTACATATTTTTCAACCTAATATGGGCCATTATAAATCAATCATTTAATATAATCCCTTTAGTCTTACCGCTTCATTTAATGCATTGATTAGTTGCCTATCCTAAATTTCCTTCTTCTTATCATTGGATCCATCACCATCGAAATCTTGCACGGATCGCTGATGTGGCAATTTGCGTAGCTTCTATATTAGGCCCTCATGCTAGCCCCACCCACTCTAACGGTTGGGGCCCAGTTACATGAATATAGTCATGTGTCTGATGGCTGAAAGGCATTTGGATCCAAACTGTGGACACAATTGCTGACCTAACCAACCAACCCATGAGCTTGTCACCCTGACATAGAAGCCTACTGGACTGACAAGTGGTTGAACAACAATTGAAATATAAATGCCAACCCAAAGATCGAATGTGCATCACACTGGAAGAGAGAAAGGGACAACGCCAACCGAGCCATGTGCCCTTTACATTCCTATACATATATAAGCCCCCAACCACTCTCATGTGCCTAACTATTCGAGGAACGCCTTCATTACCAGCAAATTATCCAAAGGGGGATTCAAACCCGTGACTTGAGGGGACTTACGACCTTCAAAGAGGTTGCTCCACCAACAGGTCATGACTTTTTATCTTGCAAAATAAATCTCGAGGTATGATGCAAATCTTGAGGTAATTTCTTAGTAATAAATGTTCAAACTTTGATTAAAAATTATTTAGAACTCTGATTTTAGAAATCATGTAGCCAAGCTGACCTACGCGACAAGACAGACCTATTGATACAAATAATTATCATATCCAATTCAAATCAAGCTCAGATGTAATCCTTAAATGAGTATTGGAAACTTTCAATGCCTAATTGTAAGATTATACAGATTCTAAATTGGATAAACTTACAGCCAAATCAAGCATCTCGATATGAAGAATCCAATAAGTCAATATCACTCAATTTTGACATCATTATAGCCCTTAAATATCCATAGAATACCATTTAATTGAGGGAATCGCCTCAAACCCTTCAATCAGAGTGTTTCAGATTCCTCCTTTATTTCTAACCTCATTTCTATAAATCGAGCCCTAGCCCCCTCTTGAGAGTGGACCTAGACCGCAAGCCCGAGGAGTATTAAAGCTCGCGAATAAAGAGCTGAAACTCAACATCATTTTTATACCGAAGTTCCAACAAATTACTCCTGTTTTTACTACCACTGACTATCATCGACCATCATCTGTTGGCCTCCATCTAAAATTGCTGACTACTCTTCTTCCACTGAACACCATAGATCACCATCTACTCGTAGAAAATTCATTTGTGGAGTCATAAAATGGGGAATCCCAATATATGTTTTGAAATAGTGAAGAACTCGACTAAGTAATATGTCATCTAGTACACCATGCGACAATGCACCGCGAAGACAGTGATACAATGCACCCAAAATGCTCTGCAATTCCACACCTTAATAACAATGTAAAAATGCAAACCATGTATGGTGGAACGACACCTTCAAAGACAGTTTAATAATGCACTCAGAATATGGTGCCATTCTTCAAACTTTTAAACTTCTATCATCGCAGTTCTCCATTAAGACCAACATGACCAACAATGACCTTCATGTTGTATAGGTCCTACAACTCTCAACTCCAGTCCCTACAACCTACAGATGTCATCTCAGCTCACCATTATAACCTATATGACCAACTCCGGCCTATAAACTTTACAACTTGTGCAGCTTCCAACTTTAGCCACTATGGCCTACAGATGTTGTTACAGCTCACCACTATGACCCACTGGACTAACTATGACCTACATGTTTATAGCTCGTACAACTTCCAACTTCTACCTTTGTCAACTACAAACATTATCATAACTCATAATTATGGCCTAAGTGACTAACTTTGACCTACATGACTTACAACTCATGCAACTCATATCTCTGGTCTCTATGACCTATGAATGTCATTAAAGCTCACAACTACGTCCTACGTGACCAACTATGACTTACATGACTTATAGCTCATGTAACTCTTTTCTCTTAAATCTATGACTAATGGACATTATCACAGCTCACCAATATGAACTATGTGACTAACTAAATCCAAAATTGTTTACATCTCATGCAACTTCTGACTCCAGCCTTTGCAGCTTACGGACATCATCACACCTCACCACTTTGGTCTACATAACTAAGTACGACTAATGTGCCCTATAACCCATATAGCTCCCCCGCGAAGACAGTGATACAATGCACCCAAAATGCTCTGCAATTCCACACCTTAATAACAATTTAACAATGCAAACCATGTATGGTGGAACGACACATTCAAAGACAATTTAACAATGCACTCAGAATATGGTGCCATTCTTCGAACTTTTAAACTTCTATCATCGCAGTTCTCCATTAAGACCAACATGACCAACAATGACCTTCATGTTGTATAGGTCCTACAACTCTCAACTCCAGTCCCTACAACCTACAGATGTCATCTCAGCTCACCATTATAACCTATATGACCAACTCCGGCCTATAAACTTTACAACTTGTGCAGCTTCCAACTTTAGCCACTATGGCCTACAGATGTTGTTACAGCTCACCACTATGACCCACTGGACTAACTATGACCTACATGTTTATAGCTCGTACAACTTCCAACTTCTACCTTTGTCAACTACAAACATTATCATAACTCATAATTATGGCCTAAGTGACTAACTTTGACCTACATGACTTACAACTCATGCAACTCATATCTCTGGTCTCTATGACCTATGAATGTCATTAAAGCTCACAACTACGTCCTACGTGACCAACTATGACTTACATGACTTATAGCTCATGTAACTCTTTTCTCTTAAATCTATGACTAATGGACATTATCACAGCTCACCAATATGAACTATGTGACTAACTAAATCCAAAATTGTTTACATCTCATGCAACTTCTGACTCCAGCCTTTGCAGCTTACGGACATCATCACACCTCACCACTTTGGTCTACATAACTAAGTACGACTAATGTGCCCTATAACCCATATAGCTCCCAACTCCGGCCTCTACAATCTACCGACATTATCACAGCTCACCACTTTAGCCTACGTGACCAACCATGGCCTACGTGGCTCACAAGATCTGTAACTTTCTACTATGACCACTGTGATCAATCAACACTTTTGAAGCAATCATCCACGACCCACACAACCAACTTCTACCATGACTTTCAACTACGACCTATATGACATTTTAGTGCTACAAAAACCATGTACAAAAATCATGGTGGGTTACATCCTCCATAGCAATCAACTATGCTATTGCAGTCTGCTATCACTGAGAATTATATTCATTGCGGCCAAACAATGGTTACTATCAATGAACTATTATTTTGCATTCCCAGTGATCAACTTTGTAACTCTATCTTCTCTAATACAATAGATGAGTGGACCTGTGTATTTACCATTCATAGTGAATTATTTCAACTAGGCTAAACCCCATGCCTTTTATCTTTTTCGAGGATTTTTCACGTCAAAATTGAGGTGTTTCCCCCTGCTTACTTCTCTTTCATTATCTGAGTGTGTGCTGAATTTTTAGACAATTCTAAAAGGATAATTCATTACTGTACCACTATGGACCTCGAGTCACACATCGATATTATTTTCATGATAAATGAAACAGTTCAATAACAAACACATAACAAATCCTCATATTACAAAGCTTAAGCTACAATTTTTTTTTTTTTTTACTGCATTTTTGTTGTGTGCGCAATGTAAGGATTTTGTGCAATACTAAATTAATAATTTCCTTATGAAATTACAAATATTACCAACATTCTCAACAAACCGTGATGCAGTTTAGTTAAAGACTAAACGGGAGAAGAGATAACTTCTTCAATATATGACATCAACTCTTATCTTAAAGTTACAAACTTGCATTAGCATTTATTTCATATTTTCATGGATTTTGCGATTAGTCTTTTGCTAACACGATGTATAATATGAGATTATGGATGGAACGAAAGCATTTATTTCTGCATTAACTTTATAAAAAGACAGATTTTTTCCAACTTCATTTTATTTATAACCATTACCAATTACTAAGATACTTATAAATGTCCGATTTGCATGCCATTGTTGTACTTGTCAAATGTAATCTTTTTCATTAATGCAAAATAAAATTGAAGTATGGAATGAGTCTCAGTATTAAAATATATTTGCAAACATTCTTCAAATTTGGGAACTTTGGGTTGCTTTCATCGCATTTGATGAAGAAATTGTAGCATGCTACTCTATTTTTTTTTATAGATCATAGAAGGTTTATTTTACATGATATCTTCTTATTCTGTCTTCTCTTTTCCGAAAAAATATTACCTCAGGAGTCCTGATGCATCAGCACTCTAATAGGGAGGTGCCACGTATGCAATGGTCCCACCATAATGTCACGTGACACCTCCTCATTAAAGTACTGATGAATCAGTACTCCTGAGGTAATATTTTTTCCTCTTTTCCACGCACAAAAAAATGTTTTCTTTATGAGAGGGAAAAATAAAATGCAGGCTGTCAGATTCATTGAAGAGAGATGTATATGGTTCTTCGATTCTATCTAATTCATGTCTTTGAGGGGCGCCACTAGCTTTTGCTCGTCAATGGCATTGTGCAGCGTAAGCCGCATTAGAAATAAAATCTTTTGCATCAACTTTATGCTTGTTGGCGTTATAATAGCAATGAATTTATGAGGTCTACCTATAATTAAGATCTCCTAGATCCAAAGTTGGCCTCTTTTTCTTTCTTTTGTTTTTTATGTGTGTTTATTTTTTAGGGTGAGCTTAATCTTTATGGTTTCTCTTCCACTACAGAAAACGAGGACACTGTATTGGATGATTTGCTTTTCACACGCATCGCTGCAGTTTTACTTCAGTTTTATGGCTATCTTGGAGCATTAGATTGACTATTTAACGTCTTAACATTACAAGATGATCTAACACATATATAGATGAATGAAGAAGGAAAAACAAATGTGGCACCTTAATTTTTTTCATGAAAAAATCCATGAAGTGAAAAGATATATAAAGTAAGCCATTATTAATATATAAGTACGAAGGTACATCTTTTCCTCACAACTAAGGGGGCAGGGTTACTACTTTACAACATTTATCGGTATAAGACATGCCATATGTAGACTAAGACGGTCATTAGTAATGATTGTCGATGTTTGATTCTCAGTAGTAAAGGCGGTATGATGGTTGAAGGATACTGAGGCCAGAAATTATTGTCAGGCCTTTAGTACAAACGATACATGTTACGATTGTATTTGGGATTCGACGTTAGCAAGTAGAGATCTTTGGTGGCCGACTATCGACGACGGTAACTAAGGATGGTCGGTTGTGGTCGACGGTGGTCAATAGGCAGTGGTCAGTGGCTATGGAGGCTGAATGTTATTATCAAGTCTTCAATACAGTGTTATATATTATAACTGTGTTTGGGATATGATGTTAGCATGTAGGATTTTTTGACAGTGACAAGTAGAGGTGGTCGACGATGGCAGGCAGTTACATAGGTCGGAAGTTGTCGCCAAGTCTCTAGTTCAAAATAAGCTCTGAATTTCTATTTTTTCTACTCTTCTCCTCCTCAAATAAAAAGAGGAGATTTATTTATTAAATTAATAAAAGGGTAGTTTGATCATTCGGTGAATAAACTCCATGACCATCTGGTCCGAGGGTTCATATCGATCTCACTTGATCATAAGATTTTTTAAAAATTTAAAATCTTTATTGGTCTCAAAATTAAGAAAGCTTAAGATTATTTGATTTCTCTCAATTAGACGTTCGATTTGAATATAAATATGTAAAATTTAGAGTTCATTTAACTATTCAATTGATGATCAAATACCTCCAAATTTGCTTTAATTGCTTGATCTGGGATTGATGAGACTCTATTGAACCAATTTTGGTATCATCAGATTCACCTTGTAGAGATGATCAGCTTGATTAAAACATGTTAAAATCAAGCTTTGGTGATTTTAAATTTAAATTTTAAAAAATCATCATGAGAAAATAAATTGAGATTTGAGCAAGATAAAAATTTATTGATAACACATTCATTGCCCTCTATTTTTGGATAATTTTGCTTATGTCATTCAAAAATATAATTTCAAATATTTAATAAATTTATACTTTGAGAGAATTTGAGTTGTCATGGATGATTTGATCATGTTGACATTGTCTATTTTGGTGGTGGCATTGGCTAAGCAAGAGTGGCTTGGCATTTTGGTGCGTAGACATGCATACCCAGAAGCACCAGCATGTGCGTTTGAGAAAATAAGCACAAGGATGTGTTAAAGATATAATGGGGTCCGTAGGCAAACATGGATGCAAGCTAGGATGCACTAGAGTACGTGAGGAGAAGCAAGCACCCACATGAGTACACACTAGAGCATGCACACCCACAACTGTGCGAGCATGATGGGTGTGTGGCGAGAATATTAGAGAGAATATTTTTTAGTGCTTAAAGTATTGGATATTTTTCCTATTAGTTAAGGCTTAAGATTTTTTGCATAGTTCAGGAGTTGTAGACCTTGACCCCTATGAATCAAAATTAGAGAGAATTGTTAGGAGGATTATGAATCAGAAACACTCCATTATTTTATTGTAGAAATGGCAGATCAAAAAGATAATGAATATTCAATTTTGGGTTATAATGCCAGCAACTTCGATAGAGTAAACCCCAAGAGGATAGTGAATTTTTATGAAGCTGATATGTTGACTATTTTTACTTCTCAGGTTGTAGATATTTCAAGAAAGTTAGGTCAATACATAAAAAGTTATTGTCAAGGACTCCGAGTTATTGAGAAAAATTCATTTGGACAATTGATTGAGTCAAACTATTTTAAAACTAGCCATGAGATAAACAATCCTTATTCCGATTATTACAACTCATTCTGGGAGAATTATTCCAACTTTAACTGGAATAAAAATTTTTTAGGAATAAACCAATTGTAAGAAGATAATCAACTTCATTAGATATGTAATTGGAATAATCATGACAATTTTAACGTTAGACTTTCTTTTCCTCATAGATTTAATTTCAACTCACAGAATGAGGAGAAGAAGTTATTGTTAGAAGAGGTTGTTATTCAAATGGAGGGTCAGTTAGAAAGTCAAGGGGATGCAATAAGAAACACAGAAAACCAACTGGAGCAGATTGTTAATTCTATTAACAATCATCTTCCCGAGATTTTACCCAATGATCCTGAGATAAACCCTAAGAAGAAAACTAGTGTGCAAGACAAAGTTGTCCAACTGAGAACTGGAAGATAATCAGAGGATATTATTCAAAAGAACGTTCAGTTGAGAAAAGAGAAAAAAGAGATTGATAGACCAATGAAAGAAATTCCTAATAAATTAGAAAACTCTTTTTCATCAACCAAGATAAATATAGAAAGACCAACTTCACCATTTCCTAAGCTCCAATGGGGAGAATTAGAAGATAACTTGAGACAAAAGAGTAACCTAGTAGAATTTGATCCAGAATCTGAATCATCTAGAGAGAATTCAATAAAAAATTTAGGTGATCTTAAATTATCATATAGAGATCCATTTCTTATAAATTTTAAGGATGTTATCAATTTGCAAATTGAGAAAATAATTAGAAAAATATTGGATCTAAAAGGAAACATGAGGAACAATAATCTGAATTAATCTGAAAAGGAAAAGTTGACATAAAAACAAAAATTCAAATAATTAATAGGAATCCTAAGATCTTGAAAAGATTGGGTGATTGATTAAGGATTCCTTAAATGGAATTTTGACTAGGGAGGAATCTTTTGTCGGGCTGGTGAGATTAAACGAAACGCTTCTTAGGAGGCACCCCATGATTATCTTTGTTGGTGTAATTTTTAATGAGAAGGTGTTTGTTTTATGTGTTGAACTCTGATGTGTAGATGTCGTAATTTTATTTGTTTGTGTTGGATTGATATATGTGTGTTGTAGGTGTGATAAAGTAATCATGTAGTATACTATGTTTGTATTATTGTTTTATTGAAATGATTATTAGCATTATTTATGTTAGACGGACTTATCTGTATATTCATGCCTTATTTATTATATAGCAATTCCCTTTTTAAAATTACGAACCTCAAAATTATAAATGTCTAATATTCTATATGGTACCTGTACTACTTGTATAATTTCTTTTAGTTTAATATTATTCCAAGCATATTTTAGGCTAGAATTACTCTCCTACAATCATTCTATCATGATTATGCATGTATAAGAATTTGATATACATTAGAAGATGAAACCACCATGGCATGCCCATCTTTCTGGGGCCCCTGCCGTCACGGTATGCCTACTTTTTACAGGTCATTGCCCTATCGACATGCCTCCTGGGGCCACTGCCACCACGACATGTCCATCTTATTGGGGCCCCTGCCGTCACGACATGTCTACTTTTTACAGGTCACTACCTCTTCGGCATACCTCTTGGGGTCATTGCCACTACGGTATGCCCACCTTTGTTTGAATCTCTGCCCTGTGGTATACTCATCACTTGTGTTTTGATCAATCATTTGCATTTGCAAGCGAGCCAGACCCGTTAGGCGAGTGACTCCCGT
>NW_018165179.1:84740-88078 GCF_001263595.1 Phalaenopsis equestris
TATATATATATATTGGTTGTTTTCTTTCTCTTTTTCTTCTCGTGTGTCTTTGCATGTTGGAGCATTTTATATTATTTCTTTTTCTGTATTTGAACCTCACAAAAATGCAACCTAGGCACATGAGGACCTTAAAATTTTAATTATTTCAATCTAAAAAAATCCTAATAATAAAAGATTGAGATAATCAAAATTTTAGGATTAAAAGATTCAAGATTTGCTTAAAATCAGTCTTTACATTTTCTGCATGGCCTTCGGGCCGATTCCAGTCATATTTAATAGGGCCTCTACACTTAGAAATGTGATAGATAACGGCATCATACTTGCATGTTCCGAGGAGTAGCCCCCGTGCTTCTCCAATCCGACTGACTTAGCATAAATTTGCCTAATTTGTTGTCTAGCACGCGTAGGGTGTTAGGAGGCTTCCCGATCCAGATGAGATATATGTCCTCTTGTTGGAGTGTTTACAGATTTGTAGCTGAACCTCCGCTTTCTCTTCCTTCCTGAGGCATCCTCGCCACTTCGGCAGGTATAAGTCCCACCTCTTGGAGCTCCAACTTTTAGTTGTAGGATAGAATTTCATTCCTTTGACCTTAGGGCTACTGAGATTCTTGTGGATGACGCAATTCATGGATTGCTGACCTGGGATCTCAGGTTGTGTTGGGTCGACTACCTTCACGACTAGGTACACTTAGGGTCCTAGTGGCCTTGGATGACAGGTCTGTGGTACCCCAACTTGGCTACCTCTACCTCTTAGGATTACTCTTCCCTAACTTTTTGACTACCCCTGTTGAACCAGTTTTGCTCCTTTGACTTTGTTTATGTCACTTTGAAGGCTCGATGCCGCTAAGCTGTCGCCCGTTCGGGATATGATGATTTTTCCTCTGCCCTTATGGTTTGGATGTGCTGTGACGTACTAGGATACGTACTAGGATACCCCCGTTGAAGCGATATATGATCATTTCATAGGTTTTGTGAGCTGAGAAACCGCTGCCCATTTGGACGTGGGAGATTCACTCTCCGCCCAATGGCGCAGCATGTGCTTCAAAGCATCGAGATTGTTCTATACGAAATAATCACCTTTTGATAACCTATACCCCATGTTCATGATGATAAAACAAAACTCCTTCCATCGAGAGTCTTCTTGGGTATCCCCTGAAATGTAATTAACCAGTAGGAATACGTTCATCTGGGAGACTTTTGACCCAAAACAAAAATGTTCTTTTTGGTTCTCTGGTTACGGGTGACTTATATAAAGATTTTGCTCGTGGATATTGGTTTTTTTTAGATACTTCGATCTAATTCTATTTGGACGTATACTCTCGACCCATCACATGAGGATTATCCATATATAAGTCTTCTGTCTCTTTTCTTTTTGATTTATTTGCATATTTGTTGTCGTACGTTAGTTCGCTATTCGATTTCTCTCATCTTCAAGTCATTCATTTGGTTTGGGAGGGAGACTTACTGGAATAGGTAAATTATACGATGACAAATAAATAGAAAAATTGGTGACTCCGAGATCTAAAGAGAACCGAGAAAAACATTGATTAGGATCTCATTGCAAGGGGAAAGGGATTTTGATTATATAAGAATTTTTCGAAATTCATTCAGCCTCCTTAGAGTAGGTTATTACTTAATTTACTTAACTTTAATTTTAAAGTAAACTAGTGAATTTGAACTTAGCCAAGGGCTTTCTTACATAGCTTCTCTGTGGGATTGATACTTTGGGTTGTAAAGAAAATCCAATATTAATTAAAATGATACGTATATTGTGTAGAACCCTTAGTTTGCAAACTATAAATCAAATTCTAAACTCTATAACATATCAATTTCACACACTAGACACCTAAAGAAACTGGGTCATTTTTTTTGCTAAAAAAACTAAATAACTGAGTAATTGTGGATCAGGTCACTATTCATTAAGTCTTAAGTTATAATTTAAAATTTAATTGCATAATTAACTTGGGCGCATGTAAGGTCGTCCCGTTTTAAGGTCTTTTACTAAAATTAGCATTCTAGTGGGGTTGGGGTCGGTGGCCCCATCAAAGTCATGCACAAGTCTTGCCCACACTTTGCACACTTAGATGTTGTGTTAAGGACCACCTTGCACTTAGATTATGTGCTAGGCTAGGACTAGAGTTCTAGGTAGTATTTTTGAAGCATGGTTATTGTTCTCTGTTGTTTGATTGCCCTATCCAGACATCTTTTTACATGTTGCTTTACCTATTTACTAGAGTTTAAATGTGTGCATTAGTATAGTAGGGCATTTTATGTGCAGGGGCCATCTCCGCTAAGGGAAAAGATGTTGAATTTACCTTCCCACAAGACATGGTTCATTATATGTCGCTTGATATAACCCACAATAACTCTTTAGATACAGGTCGAGTCTTTTTTGACTTTTATATGTACTATATTTTAAGAGTACTAGCCAATGTTTATATCACAAATAAGGAACGAGCACCAGTTACAAAGCATTTTACATGTGGAACCATGTGATGAGGACCAGGAGCAGAAACTTTTGTCTCATACCATAAGTCTGAATATATATTGATGTATAGAACTAGGACAAGTTATGTATTACGTGGTGCTTGACCACTCTTTTTTGGCTTTCTCAGATATGTTGTTAGCCCAGCAAGACTCGACCTGTCTTTTTTTCTTATGTTGGCTTGCTTTACTTTCCTACTGAGTGATCACTAGCTACACCCTTTTTCATTGTGGTTTATCTGGATGTTTAAAACAAATATAATCTAGGCTCTTTAAGGACCCTAAATTTATAAACATTCTACTAAAAAATCCTAAAAAGAGATTAAGATAAATTGAAAAATTAGGATAAAAAATGCTCTTATTTTCTGCATGGCCTTTGGTTCAGTTTTAAAACGGGGTTGCATGCACGGTTATCTCCCCATCATAAAATTAATAGAGCCTCAACCTTTAAAGACCACTCTAGATACTATATCATAAAGCATGTTCTGAGGAGGAGTCCCCATACTCCTCTAATCATACTAGACTGACATAATTTTTTTACTTAGATGGTTATATAGAATGCCTAGGATTTTAGAAGGCTCCCTGACCCAAATGGGGTGTAAGACCTTTTGTGCGAGTGCTTCAACATACTAAATTGAGCATTTCTTTCCTCTTCTGGTGACCTTCTACCGCCTATGTTGGCATGTGTAAGCCTCAAATTCTTTGAATTCTTCCTTATAGGTCAAGGGATTTAGAGGTTTCTTTCCTCTGACCTTGGGGCCACCTGAGTTCTTTGGACAACACAAAATGTGGGTTGCTGACAATGAATCCTTTGGGTGACTACCTTCACAACCTAATAGACTTATGGACTTAAA
>NW_018165180.1:0-15789 GCF_001263595.1 Phalaenopsis equestris
CTAAGAAAATTATTTCAATGTCATATATTATTGGAGAGCATGCGAACCCAACAAATCACCTTGGAAGTGTAAGCCCAAAATATAGCTTGCTAGTCTGTAGGCTCTAGCCCAATAAGTTTTAGCCCACAGCTTTGGGTGTCCTGTTGATTGTAAGGCCTAATAGTGTAATTGTTTCACTTCTAGGATTGGATATGTCGAGCCCGAGCTTACTAATATTAAACATTAGGAATAATTATAATGACCATCCGAAACATTTATATTTATAAATAAATGATTCAGATGATTTTTTGAACTACCGAATAAATATATTTATGCGTGTCGCCCAAAATTATATCGAAATAACATCGCACATTAGAATGGATCGCCATTTCTCTGCGATTCAATTAAATCAGGAAGAGTTTTATATAACATTAAAAATAAAAAATTAAGAGTTATACTACGCACTATAAATTGAACAAATATTACCTCTGGACTCCGGATGTAGAGATACGTCCGGAGTTCAATCAAATCACGTAACGTGAAAGTGACAGAAAAATAATAATGATAAAATTCGTTTTAGCACAAGCGAATATTTTTCCCGTGTTATTTCGCGTTACTCTGTTATTATTGTGACGATATTTATGTGTTATTGTGTTCTGAGAATATTTTCGGTGTTATAGTAACACAATAATGTTAGTGTGGAGCCAGATCCCGTCCCGCCTCCCGACCGCTCCCGACTCCAGCGAAAGGTCGCGACCCCGCTCCTCTGTCGCGAAACGTCGCACCAATCGCTCCCGCCTCCGATGTTCCTGTTTCCGCGAAGCGAAGCTGCGCTTCGCCTCGTTCAACCGCTCCCGCTCCCGGTTTCACGTCAAAAAGGAGCACAACTCTCCTTTAGATTAATTTCGAAGTCACGATTTTGGTATTTTTCTTCGGGCTTGCTCGGGATAAAGGAAGGAAAGTGCAAGCAGTGTCTGCGTGCTTGGCAGAAGGAAGAAGAAAAAAGAAGATTATTCTCCCTTGGCTACTTCTTGGTGGCTTGTAATAGAAGAGAAATTGAGTTTATTTCTCTTGTAAGTTTATCTTCTTCGGTGTATCTCAGTGTAGAGCTTCTTCAGTGTATCCAGTGTATCTCGGTGTAGAGAAGAGCAATGAAGTGAGAGATCCTTCTTGTAAGTCGAGACGATCGACTGATGTAAATTCCTCAAATAGTAAAATCATCTGCAACTCCGTGGACGTAGACAATTTGTCAAACCACGTAAATTTGTGTGTTCCGCTGTGTTATTATTTTCTGGTGTGAATTTTTCTCGTTCTATTATTCGCTTAAATGATCATTCTCATATCTATTTCTATATATATACCACAACAACCGGTATATAACTCTCAACAAATAACACATCAATATCACCATAATAATATCTGAATAACGCGGAAAAATACGAGAGGAATATTCTCTATGTTACAAGGCCGGATTACAAAGAAACAAATATATATATATTTTTTCTGTCAGCTCCATGTGAAGATGATTCATTGAACTCTGGACTTATCTCTACGTACGGAGTCCGAATGTAATAAGTTTTCCTATAAATTTGGATAATATCATTAAAACATAATCATTTGGGCCTTAATTTTCAAATAGATACGATTTTTTTTTTAAAGCAAATTATTAGGAGCCGGCCAATGCTCTTATCCGTTGATAAGCTCTAATTCAATCGAAGGGGTGATATAAATGGTGTAATTACTAGGTTCTATAATGAGAGGCATTTTGCCCTTGAAAGTGACGATGGGGTGGAAGGAGAAATCAGCAGAGAAGCTCCAAAGAAAATTCAAAATTTTGCATTGTTAGCATTTTTTTAAAAAAATAACAAAACTTTATTTTATAAATTTTATCGGTTTCATATAAAATACCAACGAGGGGCAGATAATTTAATTAAAGATTGGTCAGATGCTATTTGACGAACCTCCCGACCAACCTCATGTCCCTAATAATTTCATTTTGTATTACAAACTCTGCCAACCAAAGAGTCACAACAATATATATATATATATATATTGCTATAATGGCCTGTGCTGACATATAAAAATTTAGATAAAGTGGTTTTACGTTTTAGAAATTGCCTTAAAGTTGGTCACCAAAGGAAAGTAGACATGAAGATTAAAACAAGACTTGGAAAACATTAAGATTAATAACTTGAAGAAGATTTAGGGATTATCCCATTGTGCTAGTTATCTTCTTTATATTTATATAAATTAACGGATAATTATATATATGGCACCCGAAACATTGATATTTATAAAATCTAGTACTCACGTGTTATTTTTGAACTATCGGTCAAATCATGAAGAATTTTATAAAAATGAAAAATATGGGTCCGGATTTTATCATGAATTTTGAAAATATAGATTTGTGATGTAATGAATGTAAACGCTTCATAAAATAAATTATTCGACATAATGGATTTTCATCGGCCTGACACTCCTCTAAAAAATAGTTGTAATATCTACTTTCTAAATGATGCAATATCGCCCTTTTTCTATTCCATTATATCAAGTCCTTGGGGAATTTACATACATACCACCATTTTATGTATTTATATATCTAGCACTTAAATTTTGCTTATTTATGTTTATGCCACCCTAATATTTTATATCATATCAAAAATATCAATCACTGCCTTAACTTATACACAATTTCATGCAAGAATAAGCAGGTGAACACACACACACACACACACACACATTTAGGTATCCAATATATTGGTTGAATTTTGATTGTGCCTGTAAATAACACTCCAAGAAATAAAACATAGGAGGGAAGAGAGACAGTGAAAATTGAACAATACATTATATCAATCCGCTTAACTTTTCCCTACTTTTTTTGCCTAAAATTGTATATCTTCCCCTCTTTGTACATGTAATAATCTCCGTATTTATATAAGAGAGTGTGTAGAATAAGATTATTTTATATTTTTATCCCCTTCTTTGATGACTTGGCCAGCATTGGCCTTATTAGCTTTTGCTCAGATAACTGCAATTAGTAGAATGAGTGGTAGATCTCAAAATCTTCTGTCAGTGGACTCTTCTTCGTTATACATATCTCTTCTGAATTATTAGATCTCCTCAAGATGAACGCATATATATTCATCATATATATATATATATATATATATATATATATATATATATGTAAATACACAGGAATTGATTAGCATCTATGTAAATCTTCCTAATTTCCTTTAGTGCATCCCCTAGAAATGAACTTTAACCATCCACAGCGCCACCAAGTGTCAAGACTGTCGACACAGCGTAAATGCTACCTTTTTAAACGTGAAATCTACCGTAAAGCGCCTAATAGGACAACTAAATCGTCATATTACATCAGCATAAGTTTATCATAGACTCGGGTCAGAGCATTAGAGAGAACTTTATTATAATTCTGTTTTTTTTTCTTGTGATTTCATTTTAACATAATCTTTACATTATTTTTTTTAATGTAACTAATCCCAAAACAACCGTTGGTGGATGGAAGTAAGTCGTTGTCTTCCACTAATATATATCATCGCATGCGCGCTGACTTAAAAGACCTATTTTGGGTCCCCATCTTTTATACCTCCCCACCATTAACCACAGAGCAAGTCTCAGTAAACTTCTACATTATCCTTTTCCACTATGGTGTGGACAAAGAAACCAATTGGTGAAAAAACAAAAAAGAAGAAACCAAAAGGAATCCTTTTTCTTCACAAGCCTCCCCTCTATATATATAAAATTCACAATTTTATTTACATCCGACAAGCTTTGCTGTTTCTGCATACTTCCACTCTCTGCTACCTTCTGAATATTCAGAGTAGAAGGTCTATCAGATCCACACAGAATGGGCAACTGTGTTGCTTCTTCAAGATCCAATACACAAATCAGAAGAGAAAACGCTGGTTCAGATTCGAAACTGCTGCGAATCTTCGAGATGGATGGCAAGGTGATGGAGTCCAGTAGAGCAGATTATGAGCTCAAGCTTGGAAGAGCTTGCCATGTTCTTCCACTTAGCCTTCCTCAGATCACTGGTTCACATGATGGGGAGAGCATGAGGGTTAAGGTGGTTCTTACAAAGAAGCGGCTTCAGGAGCTGCTTTCATTGAACATTTCATTGGATGAACTAATCTTAACAGCCAGTCAGAAGGAAGGATGCAGCAAAACGAATGGTAGATGCTGGAAAGCAGAATTGGAGACTATTATTGAAGGAAACGAGAGTAGTTGGGAGTAGGAAAAGATAGTAATGTTTTATAAATGAAGAGTGGGATTAAGTTCCTCTCAGAAAAAGAAAAAAAAGAGAAGGAGAAAGAATGAACCAAGTAGGTTTTGATTTAGATATGTTGGCTTAAAGGTTATTGATGTTGCTAGAAAGGAGCTACATTAATGTAGTTTGAAGCCTTCGTTTGACTGTAAATTATTGCAGTAGAATGAACCAGCTATGCTTTCATTCAGACAATTAGATAAATTGTTAGCAGCTCAATTACATAATCCTCATCGCTAAAGCTACCCACTCAGTAAATAAAAGCAAAATTTTGACCGAATGGCTTCCTCTACTATTATAATTCAGTATTTGCTTTATAATAATATATTGATATGTCTTTTTTTTTTCTTTTTTGTAGTGATATATTGATGTGTAAGTCAACTTTACATGAAAATTAGAGATTAAGAAATGACTTTACCAAAGTTTCAGATTCTCAATGATTAGGTGATTTTTGTGATCATTCTTCTTTCCAAAAAAAAACCTTTATTTGAGCTTATCCTTGATTTTTTTTCTTCTTTCTATAAAGTGATATTCACACTCTGATGTTAAAACAATTCAAAGAATATAGGAAGATCTATATACATTCCACTTGATTCTTATGTTTTGACGAATCTAACATTTAAACTTCAATTTTTACATATTTACTTTCTTACTTTTATGTTGTGGGATCAGGATGAGTGTATATAGCTATAGGAAGCACGGCCAGCAACAAGATGTACTTTGTCTGCGGCGCATTTGGGCGCATTTGCGCCTGCTGACCGAGTGTGCGACACGCTCGCGCCCATACAATTGCACCCGCATCGGGGTGTATAGTGCCTGCGCTGGCGCTCGGTGACAGATAGCGTGAGATTCCCACACCAGGGAGTGTTCGGGCATGTCAAGTGCGGTTTCTCTTCCGATTTGGTTTAAATTCGTGATTTCGAGCTACAAAGGTAGAATCTCTCATGTGTTGACTCTCGACGGATTTCCCCAGAAGAAGAAAAGGGTCTAGGAGGAGAATTTCAAATAGGGCTTTCTCTTGTGAGATCAAGAGGAATGTTTTGAGCATATTCATGCAAGTTCCAATGATTATAGAGATGAGATATGAGTGAATATTTTGGACATGTTAAGGCTTTGTTTGACACAGTTGTAAATTTGCGGCGCGGTGCCACACTACTAAAAATTGATGTTTGGAGCGGAAGTGCGCAAGCGGCGGGCTGCGATATACCTCGAACGCCGAACCGGCTTCCTATTGTTGAGCGGAGACAGTCCACGAAACAAATTGGAGAATAACCGTTCCCGCCTACTTCTTCCCTCCTCATTTGATCCCCACTACTAATTAAATGCATAGCATAAGAAAATTGGTACTGTGGGTGCCGTTCTAAACTCTTGTTCTTCTTCTTCGGTGTATCTCGGTGTAGAGAGAGAATAAGAGAGAGTGAGAAAATGAGAGACTTTTTCCTGTGATTGTCGTTGTGATCAAATGGTGTAAATTCCTCAATTAATAAAATCCTCTGCAACTCTGTGAATGTAGATAATTTGACGAACCACGTAAATCTGTGTGTTTTTTTAGCGTGAATTTTTCTCATTCAGTTTTTCACTTCGTCGTCAATTGTTCTATTTAAAAATACCAGAACACCTCTCTCCGCTTTTTATAAGATTACCCTACTTCTCATTTTTTCTTCTCTCGTGAAAGAACACGAACTGCGATCTGCTTCCCTCGCACCCTCTTTTCCGACGGCTTCCTCCTCTTCTCCCTCGCATCTCACGCAACCAAGCCATTGACTGGTATTCTTTCTATCGTCTTGCTTCCTTTCTATTCCAGCCTCCTTTCGTCCCCCTCCCGCTCTCACGCGAAACGCTAGAGGAAAAAAGATCCGTAGAATTTTCTGACTTCTTGCAGGTGAAGGAAGAGAATTTTCTTGGAGAAGAGGAGCTTTGGTGCCAAGATGAATACCTTTGCTGTGGAGCCGTCGATTTCTGGAAATCAAGAATGGGAAGATTGAAGCAAACTTCATGTCTCAATAAAATTCTTACATTTGAGTGACTTAGTAAAAAATATGTGCCACTTCATCTCGAGACTTTACACTCCAGTTGCACCTCTTTTCTTGTGATAGATTCTTTGATGCAGTGACAATGCAAATTAGTGTGTTTGCTTCTGTCATGAAAATTTGGATATTTGACAAGCACAATTGTAAACTTATTATCAATTTGAGTCTTGTTTTTTTTTTTTTGTTTATTAGTTTTACCTACAATTGCTTTGATTTGTTAGCGACAACCCTTGTGGGTTAGTGTTACCTACAATTGCTTTGATTTGTTAGCGACAACCCCACA
Organism: Phalaenopsis equestris; assembly: GCF_001263595.1. Taxonomy (NCBI): domain Eukaryota; kingdom Viridiplantae; phylum Streptophyta; class Magnoliopsida; order Asparagales; family Orchidaceae; genus Phalaenopsis; species Phalaenopsis equestris. Next base: position 6,581 of record NW_018165180.1, read on the forward strand.
CTTACAATTGCTTTGATTTGTTGGCGACAACCCCACACTTATTTTATATTTTCTGCTTGCATCACCTTTCTCTGTTGTATTTCATTCTGTCGTTCATATTATCTAGATTAACTGGACATGGATTTTCCTTGTCTAGGTCGAGTATGTTTAGCAACTTCAGCATACACAACAGTAGACACAAACACTACGTAACATATATTTAGCACTCTATGGCAAATTGCAGCAACTTGTTTGGGTGTATCCAATAAAATCAAGATATTTTCCATCCTCACTTTACTATATGGACCACAGTGAGTGGCTTAACTGGAACGAGAAAAAAAAGTCAATAACCAACAAAAGGTGAAAGATATATTGTATATGGAGGATATTCCACCACAGTAAGTGGCTTAACTGGAACGAGAAAAAAAAGCTAATAACCAACAAAAGGTGAAAGATACATTATATGTAACAATGTCAATCTTATAGGGATGAATTATGATGCATAAAAGTCCCATGTGCCCTTTAAAAAAGATGAGACAAAAACTAATGAGTTCCACAACTTTGTTTTAAATAGGAGCAAAATGGTCTTAGTTATGTTCTAAACAGTTTTACTAAACTGGGGCAGAATGACCATCTTTTCAGAAATAGTTGTCTCACAACAGTTTTCACACAGCTGCAACAAACAAACAGTCAACTTCCCGCTACAGCTGCCCCGCAACAGCTTCTTAGGGCAGTGCAGTTGCAGCTGCCCCAAACAGACTCTAAATCCCAGCAGTGTGGTTTCATGATTTTCTCTCATTATCGATTTTTCCATGTTAAATCGCAATGTATTTTCTGGATTGTTTTTTTGTTCTGCTTACGTTCAAATAAATTGCTATGATTTTCTGGAATCAATGTGATCCTATTCCAATGTGTGGCTTTGATTTCTAATTGGAATGAAGCCCTAGTAGAAGTATAGGGAAATTTCCATCATATTAACAAAGTGGTTTCAGAGATGGTTTATTCAAGCGGAAGCAGTGACCGACGAAGCAAATTATAGAGTGGCGAAGTTCAATGGGATAAACTTTGCATTTTGGCGGAAGCAGTGGCGCGCTCCTATTCGACGCCGCCTTCTGAGTCAAGGGTCATAAATGGAGGATTTGCTTTATTAAAAAAAAGTTTACTCGCCACTATAAAGAATCACCGGGAAGTCTGAGTCTGTGATTATGGAGGAATGAGACGTGTCAGATCGAACGGGCCTATTACATCCATTTATAACTTTTCTCGTCTATTGCGTTCAACACACTATAAGATTTATGTCAATTAGTGTCAGACAAATCAACGCTAAACAATTTTAGCATCGGATTTACGTTGGAAATATGGTCGACGTTAATACCAAGGTCAATAATAGAATCATCATCGAATATGTCCGACTCAAATCAAGCTCCTTCTACGTACATAATAAAATAGTAAGTACCACATAACTATATCAATCATTCAATCTTTGAATATTTAGAGAATCTTACCAGTTTCTGGTAGTACTCTGTGTGGGGGACCGAGCCTCCAATGTGGAATGCGTCGCCCCAAGCCCCTTTCGTTTTGTTGGTTTCTCAGCATCTTCCTTTGATAATCCAGAGAGGCCAAGGCTCTGGTCATCTCTGGGCAGACCTCCACCCCCACCAAGATGGGCCACGAGTGAACACTAGATATTTTAGAATCACTATTAATGAAAAATAAATAAATAAAACATATAAACTATAACAAAACATAGAGTATGCTTCGGTCTAGGGTGCCCTAGCTCATCCGGGTTAAGATGTTACACATTATAGAGAGTTAAATAATTCTAGTCGATGACTTCAAAATAAAGATAAATAATTTACTTTTTGATAGAAAATGGCCCAATAAAATCTGTGACAAGAAATATATATGTGAAATAAATATATTTGTTAGCTGTCTAATGTTGTGATGTCTTTGAGTGGTTTTAGATTAATTGTAAGATGCAAAAGATCTAAATATGATTGACTATTACCATTCATGGTAGTGCCTGACTTGAATGTGAATTAAATGAATATGGAATGGTGGAGTAAATATAGCGTCAATAGTTGCTGTCCATTTAAGATAAGGATTTATGACGATTCAACGTTGTTCATATTAAATGAGTAGACTCAACAATTCCTACGTGACACCTCACCAAATGCAAGCTTTAGATGATTCTCAAACTTATGAAAATTTCCATGATTATATTAATTTTCTTAATATGTATGAACACACCTAGAAAATATTTATCATAAAAAATAAATTTATGTTGAATCCAAGATTGTCCGAGAGACACGTCTAAGGAATAGAATGTTGAAAAACGGGAGAGAGACACACACAGAGAGAGAGAGAGAGAGAGAGAGAAAGAGAGAGAGAGAGAGAGCGAGAGAGAGAGAGAGAGAGAGAGAGAGAGAGAGAGAGAGAGAGAGAGAGAGAGAGAGAGAGAGAGAGAGAGAGAGAGAGAGAGAGCAATAACATAATCATGAACAGTACATTCGCGTGATCTTTATTCGTGAAATGGACCCCCTATTTATAGGAATGAGTCAAGGTATAACTACATGTTGTACCCTCAAAGTATGTAGGTACGACGAGGATATTTCAGTCTATACATAAATATGGCCTGCAGGGCCCAAGGAGATGTGCAAGCGGTTGTTAGACCGGGTGGCTCTTAGATCGGGCGGCCGTCAGGCTTAACGGCTGCTTACCAGGGATCCATGTCACCGCTATGGAACGGGAGGACCCATTATACTTTCTTAGCCTATCTGTGCTGGAAAACAATGAGTTCATATTATTGGATTTGATTTGATGGATTCTTTGATGGGCCCTACCAGGTCATGACACTTCTTCTGTCATCCGTGATATATCTTTGGGATTCGTGCTGATACCTTTTAATATTTACATATTAAAGAAAGATCTGAGATGAACCATCTCGAGAAGATGGCCAGCCATAACTGGCCCATCGATCTTCGGAGATGGCCAATCAAGATTGTCGGCCGTCTGGGAGGTCGGGCTCCAGTTTATCGGTTGAAGGATCATAGACCTTCACATTTTCCATTACAAATGCTTGTACGCTGTTGGTAGACCAAAATGGTCCTTAGTCGACCAACCTGATGTCATCTGGTCGGTTCTGAGTTCTTTAGTCACAAATTCCAGCTTTTGATTTCATCTGTTATGCTGCTTCAAGATTCATGCAAATCTTCTTTTGGTGTACAATATATGAACTACTAAAAAACATAAAATTCAAATAACCTAATTTATACAATAATTAATTTACTTGTCCTATAAAATAAAATAAAATAAAAGCATTGAAACTAAATTTTCTGAACAGAAAGTTTTTGTTATGAATATATCTCAATTTTGTTATAAAAATAAAATCTTCTAAAAATCTTTGACTCAACATAATTCCTTTATTCCCATCATCATTCTTTCATAAAAAACAAAAAAAAAAAGTATCAAATATATGCCTTCTATTAATTTATTATTATTTTGAATAAGCATATTAATGATTTATCGGATAAGTATAAAATACACATATATAATTGAAATAAAAATAATAGACTTAAGCAATGAATGTGCAAACGATGGTGTGAATTACATCTTATTTTAAGACAAACATACTCTATATACCAAAAATATCAGCACAAATCTCAAAAAAATAAACAACCAAGATGAAAGGGTCGTCTTACGATGTGAGCAATCAACTGACGATTCAAAGTCGGGCATGAAGTCGCGTCTCAAAATTTGGGATAAGTTTAAGCTCTGGAATGGTTTCTTGCTCGATAGAGGCAAGACCGACCAAAAGTGAGGCGTGAAACATCCCAACAGCTAGTCTCATCGGATTTTCCGCATAGGCTGCTATAAGATCCATTTAAGACCTTTCAAGATTGGGAGATCTGACATAGGGGACTAACTAACCAGGCAGATGAGACAAGAGTCCTGTAAGATTCAAGCTGAAGGGAAAATGTGTCATGACTCACTACGGAAAAAGCCGACCTATCACATTCAACTGACCAACCCCGCGTCCAAACTGAATGTCCTGCTCACAACCGACCGCTCTGGTCAGTCGTGCCAAAAGATATCAAGTAAGATCGACATACGACCAAACATCTTGATCGACCAACATGTACTCTAGAGGGCATAGATACCACCCAGTCGATCGACTTAGTCGGTTGACTTCAAGCCAGCCGGCCAGCTAATTACCATCAATATTGAAATTCAAATTGTAATACAAATATGACATAAAATCTATATAGTCAATTAGAGTTTTTATGACATTAAGAATAGTTTCCATAATCGTTCCCTTCTTTTTATAATTGTATAAAACAATTCTCTATAGATACGGGGTGAAAATGCGAATAAAGGGACCTTTTTCCTTCGATTCTCCCAACAAAGATCCCAAACTTATTCTACTCTCTCTTCATTCTCTCATTAACTCGGCTCTAACTCTCACAACGTGATCCACAAAAAACAAACTAGGATACAACATCCTGAACGATGGTGTGGTGAGAGATAGTGCCCATGGAACCCAAAAAAGAGAGAGTGCACATGGAACTTCATGGGCCCATTCCTGATACTCGGGGAACAGAGCCTGACTAGGTATGATTTCATACCTTTGTAAGATACTCAAGGAACTTGGGTCGGCCGAAAGGTGGCTAGTCAATTGTATCGCGAGACGATTGAAAAAATCCATCCCTTGGCAAAAATGCCCTGATAAGATTTACTGGCAAGGGCCTCTGGGGTGTTTTCCCTGCTTATCGCGACGAGATCCGATAAGAGTAGTTATGATCCCCCGAAAATCCTAAGTGGATGCACCTCCCACACATGACAACAAGATCCGTACCATGCGGGCAGTGAAGGGGTGAAAGACAACATACCCGAGCAAGCCTGGGGAAAGTCCCCCGGAGGTTGTAAAAGAAACCACAAGAAGTCCTAAATGCCCACAAGATTGGGCAAGGATGGGGTACGTCCCCTGGAAGTCTAGGCCAAAAGCCCATTGGTTCTAGGGACCCACCCGATAAGCTAATTGTCAGAATACACAATCGATTGACTCTGACTTACGAACCAAACATGATGTGAAGTCCAAATAACGAAGTCTCTAGGGATATTTCTCTACCCCATAACGACAAGAACCAAAAAAAAAGAATAAAAAAAATAAAAAAATAAAAAAACTGCGAAGACCTCTCTGAAAGTCTCAAAGACCACTCTCAAGTAGCGCAAGATCTGCACCGAGAGGCAAGACTGGTCAGGACTGATGCCCGCTTGAGCATTAAAGACGAGTTGACCCCCAAGAAATAATAGGCCGTCCAAAGAGCAAATAACTCTAAGGGCCAAATTCTCATATATAATAAGAAATTTTACAACCCCAAGTAATAAAAGTAATCATGAAAAGGTAAAATAGTTTTTTCATTAATCTGTAAATAATTACAAGTATTTTTGTATGATACTAACAACCTTTCAAGATATGAAAAAGAAAAAAAAAAGTGATGCTCTTTAATTATAGGTACTTCAACCAGTAGCCGACTCCTCCCCGTCGCCAAGGCCGCCTTCTCCTTCAGAGGCTTCACCTAATTTGTCAGGGGTTGGGTTAGGGAGCTCATCCAGATCAGAGTACTTGGGATCAATCAGGTCGTGATGAATGTATTGATGTGTGGCATAGTCTGCACTACGCTTGAACTCGACCGCCAAATTATTCTAATACTCCTCCCTAAAGCCTAAAGAGGCAACATTCTCCTCCAACTCGGCAACCTTCTTCTCCAATGCAGTTATTGTACTAAAGGATTCCTAGTTTACGTTCTTGATTCCTTCAAGTCTTACATTCATAGGGTCCTGATTGTCTTGAAGGCTCTTCTAGTTGGCATCCAACAAGGTCTCTTGTTTTGAGCTTCTTTCAGTGATAGCTCTACCTTGATCAAGGCTAGCCCTTGAAACTTTTCACTTTGTATCACCATTAAATGCCACAGGGCCATGTCATGAGAAGTTCATGACAGCTGAAGCCCTGCAATGTGTGACCAAACCTTCCGAACTACAGAAAATCCACCAGTGTTGAGGGTAACTCCCCGTTTCCTTTCAATTGTGGATATCAATCTAGAGACAGATCCAACATGCTGAACTGCTTCTTGTCCTCCTCCAATAAACCCTTGGCACTCCCGGGTGTAGGCTCCCACTCGGAGGCCTCTTTCACCCCCTTCAAAGGAGGTGGGGGAGGGAGAGGCATCTTCTTCCTCCACCGATTCTTTACTAAGAATCTGACGTGGTTGAAGTGCCAGCCCAGCCCGTCCTGATCCTCTCAGACATAAAAACAAAAGAAGGACCTCTGGTCTGAGAATCCGGTGGAGCGACAGTAGTATGGGTCACATCGGTTGGGGAAATGGCTGCAAAACTTGAATGAGCTGCAACCACGGTTCTGACTGGAGTCCCTTTAAAGGCCAACTCCCTCTCGTCGCCTTCCCCTACAACAACAAAATGAGAAGCCCATTTTTGGGCAATAACAATGACCTTACCAGTCACTTTGTATTGAACAACAACATTATCAATAGTTGCAGAAGTAAAGTATCTCGAGGCTACGCTATGAAAGTTGTGGTTCTCGTCTTCTACCACATTACTTGATTTTGGGAGGTGCTTCCGCTTCTGACTCTTAGCATCCAACTTCTAATTTGACGCCTTCGCTCAGATCTTTTCTACAATGTTTGAGTTGTGCAATTGCTCCCCCTCCAATTTATGTGCCAACACATGTGTAACTGTCACCTCAACAATAAATTGAGTAACCGAGAGCAACGACCATACAACATCTGCAGGGCAACGATCATGCTCTCTGGAAGAGACCTCGGCTTGGATACTTTACACCCTGACGACTTGGTTCGGATTTCTGAGGCGCCAGAACAGGAACCGAACATGAGCTTCTTCTTCCAATCCCTCATCGTATTCTCCACTCCAACCAAGTGGAGTTCCTTGCTCGCTGAGAATATACAGTAGCCCTCTCTGTCGACCTTGAATGAGAAGAAGTATTTAAAGATTTCGATCGACCATACATGATTCTCCCACCAATAGAAAAGTAAGAAAGTCATCATTGCATCTATTGAGTTGGGCTTCACTTGCGCCGGAATAACCAATAGGAGTTGAAGATGCTATGGAGCTTCTGGTACAAGGGCAACCGGAGGACATACTTGAACTTTTCTCGGTAGGGGACCAGGTATTTTTCCCATAAGATCCATTGCTCGCACCGATCTGGGCAACTTTGAAGACCTATGCTCTCTTCAAGAACATATCTTCACTGTAGTTCTCTCATTTCGTTCTCTGTCAAAAAAGAAAGGTAAATTCCCTTCACAGGGCCAAACAAAAAAGGCGAGTATTTGGGGCCATCTTCAGAGACAAGAGCAACACTAGTCGAATGACAAGAGGAGAAGAGAAAGCCAAAGAAAAAAGAAAAAAAATAAAAGTGTGTAAAGTGAAAAGAAGAGGCCCCTGACTCTATTTATAAGGCAGTCACATCAGATGAAACATCACATAATGATGAGTATCACACCAAATATCTTTTCAAAAATTAATTAAAATATCATTTTATTGTGAATAACATTATTACATGCCTCAAACAAAGTACTTTATAAATGGGTCCTCCTTGACATGAGAGGGGACATGTCCCCTCAACTTCCGGAGAACTATCTCTCCACTTAACCTAATTTGATCCACCCAATCAGGCCCTCGATTGAACTTCCCTAGATCAGACATCTCATAGAGTGTATTCAGCTCACGCAATACCTCCTTTGGCCTACCTCAGAGACCGACGAGCTTCGTCTGTGAACCGCCACTTCAACATCCAGGCGAGCAGACAACTCCCGCACAGGATTCACAGCCAAACCCCGATGAGTCCCTAAAAAGTACCGACCGGCCCTGCTTACGGTCTCGCCTACCAGCAGCTCTATGATCTTGTGGGATTGTGTCTGTCCCGACGATCCCCCTAGCCGTAGTTCTATCACGGATGATGGATCGGGTGGCTGATGAATTATTGGGGCCGACAGCGGCGGGAGCCCTGCACCTCCCACCTGCACCACCACTGTAGGGGCAGACTCCACAGCATTCTTAGACAATCCAACATCGCAATCTCTCTATGGATGAGACAGTCATAAAGGCCTCCTCTCGCTCTGGCGTTGAGATGCCCCTACTTTCCTGCGATAGCGATTACGGGAGGGTCGAAACAGCAACTCACACCAACTCCTTACTATCTGCCTCGGTCAGAAGGGTCTACTGGTCCTCAACACGCACACCCAAAATAGACTCTGAGGCTCTTTAGTGAGGCCTCTTCAGCAATTGACCTTCTGCATCGTCAGATGAGTTGACTACATAGTCAGATCAGATTCAGGCCTCATCCGTTTTTCCTTTGCCTCCATGTTCTTATTCTTTATAGAAAAGGGAATATGAAATCCTGCCCTCAGGAGCCTCTCAGGATCTACGACGAACTGGTTCGATTTGTCAGTCAAAACACATCTCATTTGTGAAAAAAAAATTAACAATAAATGATTCAAGACTCAATTCATATCTATTTATAGAGCGCACGGGAAACATAATCCTAAGGGAAGTCACGTTTCAATCAATTCACAAATTTATTACTAAGGTTTATTTAATAAGTTTTATGTCTTTATTATAGTTGTCTCTATCAATGAATGTGAAAACTCAGGAAACTAATATTGATATACCAGAAATACCCACACGAATCTCAAAGAGAACAAATGATCAAGATGAAAGGGCCTCCCTTTCAGGTGAGCAATCAACCGAGGATTCAAGGCCGAGCATGAAGCTGCTTCTCCAAACCCGAGATAGGTTCAAGCTCTGGAGATGGTTCCTCGCTCGATAACGACAAGGCCCGCCGAAAGTGAGGCGTGAATCATCATAGCAGTAAGTATTTGTCGGCACTATTTTTGGTGTGGGGTTTGCCCGTAAGAAGCTGGGTCATCGGAATTGAAATCCCGATGCCCGCTTCGGAAGAAAGTTTTAAAAAATTTTGGTTTTGAAAAAGATGAAGTCAAACTGACCCCATAATTTTCATAGTTTAGATGAAAAAGCGCTTTACCTCAAATACTATACCTATCCCGAAGGATGAACACAAGAGTTGAGGGTGAGACTCGATCAAATAAACTAAAGAAAGTTATGACATCCGTTTGGTCTATGAATCCAATGTATTGGCCGACAAGTTCCCCTATTTAATATAAGGAATTAAATAG
>NW_018165180.1:16116-16893 GCF_001263595.1 Phalaenopsis equestris
CACAAATAACCTTGAAGATGTGAGGATTTAGGTCATAACGAATGACAACCTCGGAATCCTAAGGCAAGTTAGGGCTTAGATTGTATAACATGATTGTACAAATACCTAAAAGATGTGTTTGAGGATTTATGTTGCACTAGGCAAACAACCTCGAATGCCTATGAATTTGTTTTTTTAAAGCTAAGAAAGGATGTGTTATTGTAGATCCTCTTGTTGTTGAAGATGGTCGGGCTGCCCACTGTTGGCATTATTTTTTTTGGATGTCATAAGTGTAGGGCGTCCATTTATGATCGACAAAAATTAGTTATCGCGTCGCGCACGAAATTGGCTAAAATTGGCCCGTTCGTCGGTGAAGTTATCTAGATGACCTCAGACGACGAAATGGACCACATGAGTGCGTGTCTAAAAAGCAAAAAGTCGATTTCATTTATGAAGGACGCTCGTTGGACCACGGTTTCGCGCCCGGGCTAAAAATATGTGAATTTTTATTTTTCGTCCCGATTACTAAAACAAGTGGTCCGAACGACCCCAGACGACGAAACGGACAATGCGGTTGCGTCCGGAACGTCGAATTTACCTAGGGGAGAAGTTCATTTCACTACGATGACATGTTCGTCAAAAAGATACGGAGAAATATTATTATCCTTTAAAAAAAAAAATATCGCATACTCTCTCTCTCCCCTATTATCCCTTAGGGTAATAATAATAATAAAAAAGAAACTCTCTCTCTTATTAACTCCATCCCTCCTCTCTATATATTATATATATATATATATA
>NW_018165180.1:17096-18249 GCF_001263595.1 Phalaenopsis equestris
GCCAGCGGTCTTTGCCGGCGACCACTCGGCTTCGGCCTCACCTTCTCGCGTCGGGAATCCCCTCTCTCTCCTATCGCGCGCGAGATCCGCCGCAACGCCCCATTCGCGAGCCCTAGCTCCCTCCTCACCGCGAATCACACACCGCCGACGCTCCTCGCCGGCGAACGCCGACCGCCGAACTCCTCCTTGCCGGTGAGGCCTTTCCTCTTGCCGGATTTCCTTGCCACGACCTCTGTTCAAGCATTCTCTTGCGTCGCCTCCCTCGGCCGACAACGTTGCCGGCGAATCCGCCGGAGCCCCCTTTGTTGCCGACGGCCCAAGCTTGTAGCCTCCCTCTTACTCGCCGACCTTTTTGCTTCGCCAACGTCGTATCTATGCCGGAAAAAAAAATCAACGAGGAGAATGTCGGATTTTGGGTCGTCCTCCGCATTTCTTTCGCTCCCGGTGCGCGCTGCCGCGTTGAAATGCAATGGAGATGAACTCGTTGCATCGAGCTCTCCTACATTTTCTTATGACTTCGTGCTTGCGAGATTAATCTGAGCAAGGCTTCGATCCGTCCAACCCCTTCTCTTGAAGGTATATTTTGGATGCATTTTTTTATGCTATGATCATTTATTCTAATACTTTACATACCTCACGTGTTATTTCCTACTTTCCCGTTATTTTGTTGCGAGTTTCACCGGAAAAGCGGACCATACCTCACGACCTCCTATGTCTTTTTGTTGTCCTGTGCACGTTTTACGAGGCACATTGGAGCATGGATCAGACGCCAGCGATCTTGGAGCAAGCAAAGAAACGCGTCTACAACCGTCACGGTGGTGAGATTCCCTACCTTCTAGCCAGCCTTAGGAATAGTGGGTCTAGGCGTATGGGTTCGATCGCCCATACGGGGTTCGTGCGCCGGCATGGGTCGGCGCGACGACGTGCCTGCGTGATGGATCGTCGATTTCCTAGAGCTAGCCTTTAGGTTATGTCTTCCCGTGCGTAACCAAACACCCTCCGTAGAGCCGAGTGTCTCCCATTTGTTGTGAGCCTTAGCACAAGTCCTGATGGGTCGGAGTCCCTCACTCCCCTTGTTTTGGGTTCCCCAGCTTTACTTGGAGAAGCTAGGAGGTCAGACTTGGCAAAGCGAGAGAAGCTTTATAGCTGGCTC
>NW_018165180.1:18663-20022 GCF_001263595.1 Phalaenopsis equestris
CTATCATGTGTGGTCATTTGCACCTCATTGTTTGCATATGTGTGTCTTGCATTGTTACATATTGTGTGTCATATATCACACTTGCACTTGCACTTGCACCTTGCACCTTGCACATTGCACCTTGCACTTGCACGTTGCACTTGCACTTGCATTTTATATCTTGCACTTGCACCTACGCCGACACCACTTGTGCCTCAATCAGTTATCCCAATAGGTCACATCACTTGTGTTTCAACCGGCTACCCCGGTACGGTTGTCACAATACTTTGGTTTGACCAGATGCTCCATCTAGATCAACCTACCACTTGCTCCTTTGCATGTTGTGTATGTGCATGTACATGTTTGTCTGTATGATCGATATCATCTACCTGAGTTACATTCTTTCGGGTCACTACCTTACCGGCATACCCTCTTTTCGGCCACTGCTGCTACTGCATGCCTACCTTCGGGTCACTGCCTTACTGGTATACCCTCTTTTTGGGCCCCTGCCGCTATAACATGCCTACCTTCGGGTCACTGCCATTTCCGCATACCCTCTTTTCGGGCCCCTGCCACTACGACATGCCCATTCCTACGAGTCACTGCCTTCATGGCATACTCTTTATCACTACTTATATTTTTTGTTTTGCTTGCTTAGCATTTGCATTTGCATGTTTGCATGGATAGCGAGCCAGTTTTGTTAGGAGAGTGACCCCGTGTTGATTGTGATGCCTTAACAAAGATTGCTTGTTGGGTTGATCCTAGTGAACAATGCGAGTTAAGTCATTGGGATTGACACGAGTATGGCTGTGCTAAATATCTAATAGATCTAACTCGTGTCACCATTATTCATGACATGTTTTAGATCATTTGGATCTTTAGGATGGGGCCGGTATGATGATCCCGTCAAAGTCATACTATACCTAGACTTTCCCCTCACTTAGATAATAGGTTAACACACCTTTCGTTAGATTGTGTGCTATGCTAGGACTTAGGGTGTTAGGTAGTCTTTTTGATACTTGATTATTGTTATCTGTTGGATTGGTTGCCCTAGCCAGATATCTTTCTTTTACATTATGCTTGTGATGTGACTGCATGTTGCATATGTATGGTTGTGTGTTAGGGCATTCTTCTACAGGGAGCCATGCCTATTTTCGTACACACACACAGAGGTACTGCTATGGGGGGAGAAAGTAATGATTTATGATCATTTTGCTTGCAGGTGGTATTAGCTCCCCCCACTTTTAAGACATGACTCATGATACATTATATGCATGTGATTCTCCCGCTGACACTTGTTTCCATGCAGGATTGAGTCTGCCTGTATACCCTCTTTTCGGGCCTTTGCCGCTACGACATGCCTACCTTCGGGTCACTGCC
>NW_018165180.1:20122-44648 GCF_001263595.1 Phalaenopsis equestris
TGTGGACGAGGATGCTTGAATTGGGAGTTTGCACTCTGTTGGCGATGACAGAGATCCAACTGTGGTGGTGTCTTCTGTGCTTTAAGTGTTGGTTGGAAGCAAGGAGATCGTGGTCAATTGCCTAGATGACCCTATTGAGACCCACGAAGAAGTGGTTGAGGGATGCATGATGTCCCCAAGAACTTTTACTCTTCGACTTGATGAAATGGAGGTTTCTCTGGCTCGACAAGAGGATGATCGTCATGTGGTCTTGATCCGGCTGGTGAAGATGCAATTGGAAACAATTGATCTTTTTCGAGAAGTATATGAACTCTGGGAGGATGCATTCATGCAGAGGGGCATTCTGAGGCAGATTGAGCGAATCAGTTCCAGCTCGGCGATCAAGTGTTATATAGGAGATTATTTAGAAAGTGATTTTCCTAGATGGGGCGGTCGAGAACCAGTTTGTTAAGTACCTCCAGTGGGACTAGGGTTCGAGCATAATGACTTTATAATTGAAACAAAAATATTTTATTTTTATCTTAATTTCTGCGTTGATTTGATGTTTCAAAATTCACAAATGGTTGAGTCAAAGCACACACCCCAAACATTTAACCTGGTAGTTGTGACCAAGCAGTCGATTTTGACCCCGTAAGATGTAGCATTTGTGGAGGAGGCTTTTGTCTTTGATTCGACCATTAGGTTTTGAGTTGCTTGTCTAGATGAGAGGGTCAAAGATTGATTTGGAGACTACCTGGTTGTTTGCAGAGATCATTTGAGATATGGGTTGTAAGTGCCTCTATCTTAGGAACCTAGAGCAGTTTTCAATTAGTAGGGGGTCATTCCGGCGCAGTTCAAGTCAAATTCTATTGTGGTAATAATGACATGTAATTTTCTATCGGTGAAGAGAATGTCATGGTCGACCAACTTGTTTAGGCACATGTTCTCTTTCAGGGTGGATACTGATGGATATCTGTAGTTCGAGACAATTAGTTGGTTTCACTTATTAGGCTTGGAGAACAAAGTGAATGACTAGATTTTCATGTGTTCTTCATCGCCTCGTTCTCTGCGAATTGAGGCATCCAAACTGTGTCGATTCGGGATGCTTCAAGAGGAAGAAAGGATTGATAATCGTCAATAAGGACATGTTCTTTGAAGTGTTTTCTTGAATGATGTTGGATTTGTCAGCTACCTCTGACGTGGAAGAGGCAGAACGAGAGGTGGCAATAGTTGCTTGAACTGCTTGGAAGAAGGCCAAAGATAAGGTCTGGGCAAAGATTGCTCCTACCCAAAAAATCAACACATGAAAGAAGGTCTATCAAGGCTCGCGATGATTTAGTCGGCTCTTTAGGTTAGGAATTTTTTTTATATTTTTGAAACTACAGTGGTAATCCGTCAAATTTTCACTAATGAGCTAACAATCATAGAAGGTAGACCTTTGGTTTAGTTTAAAAAATATATGTTGGGTGCAACTACTTCCTGCACACTAGTCCATGAGAATCTGGAGAGCCATTCAGTTGCTCTAAAGAGAGCAAGGCTGAGGAAGAGTCCTCTAAGGAATAACCCAGAGGCGGCATCTCAGAAGGTGCGTCATAGGGAAGGGAATGAATGAGTTCCTGAGATGACTCCACCTCCTCCCTCCTATCGAAAAAGGAGGAAGGGTTCCCTTGTTGGCTAGATTTCCTTTGATATTAAGGGGGCAAAGATTTGGAATTCTTTTGACAGTTGGTACACTGCAATCGATTGGGAGGTGGATTGGTATGATGATTCACTGCCAGCCAAAGTCTACTCATCTACATTTGTTGAAGTGATATGCTATTGAGCTCTAATAGAAGATCGGTCGCCATCATCTCAAGGCATGGGAGGCTTTCTACCTCTAGTCGGTGGCGCTTGACCGAGTGGAGATGAAATGGGCCATTGCCTCAGAAAGGATTGATACCTCGACCATGCTCAATAACAAGGGTGAGAAACAAGCAGTGATAGCCAAACAAAGGCTAGAAATGGCGAAGGAGTAGATTGTTATCCTGTTGGATTTTCTTTTCGATCGCCCAACAAGAAAACCAAGAACAAAAGTCAAATATTGAGACCAAAAACCCGAGGAGGAATTTTTCGAGGCTCTCCCAACCAATCCGCGGCAGAAAATATCCTTAGTGAGCAACTTCGGGTCGGCATCATCACAGCGATCAACTTGTTCATTCGGTTGTGCCTTATTAATATGAAGTTTTCAAACTTAGACGAGTTTGCTGCTTTGTATACTAGCTCTAAGGGATCCTCGTGGGATGACTCAAATGTCGGAGGCGATGAAGGGTCCTCCAATCAACCTCCTAATACTTAGGCAAATTTTCTAAAAAAACTTTTGTAAAGATATTTGAGTAAATGAAATCTTTTGTAAGAAACTTGAACATCTGTTACATTTAGATATGAATGAAGCTTCTCAATCAGTTTTACATATTTTTCTATTTTTTTTATTTTACCTTTAACACATTATTTTTTGGCAGTAATTGCTTCGTGATGAATGTTGGTAATGATTGATGACTTGCATTTTTGGAAATAACAATGGTTGTTTCTGATATGTCACAGCTCGGCAAAAGTCTTACACTACCTATCTCATACACTCGATCGGATTGACGCCTAGGTTGGTTAACCAATGAGACTCGTTGCTGGGGTGATTGGTGACGTACCATTTGCGAAGCCTGTAGCTGCAGAGCATGGAACCACCTTCAGGGTTTTATCCACGCTGAGCTTTGAGATGGGTTTTTTTATGCTTGGCATTGAGGGCCAGGTTTTATGATAGAATGTCAATTAGACGTATATGAAGTTGTTTTCGATCGTCATTATTATTTTCTACTGATCGTACGTCTATGGCATCACTGTCGGCTTTTATGATATCGACGTCTGTCTCGCCTCTTATACTTTTCCAGGTCTCGATTGCTTGGTTGGATTGACACTTTGGTCGGGTAACCGATGAGACTCGCAGTTGGGGTGATTTGCACCGTACCCTTTGTGAAGTTTATTGGTACTGGGCAGGGAACCACGTTCAAAAACTTATCTGATCCAAGTTTGGAGACCAAGATTGACGATGCGAGAGTTTGGTGGAATATTTGCCAATCGGACCTCTTTGGGGTTCCTGTCGACATTGCTATTTGGATTTGAGTTCCTCAAGTGTCAATCGAACATGGGAAAAACATTAGAAGGATTTATGTATAATTTGGGGAAGATAAGTTTTTAAATAAAACTCCCTTTGTCCATTGAGCTAGTTGCCAGCCGTTCAGAATTGACTTAACGTTGTGTATGTATCTTTGATTGGCTTTTTCTGAGAGAGTGTCCTGACCGTTCACAACTGATCGATTGTTTCAAGGGTGTGAATATTGCCTCCAAGCCAATGCCTCTTGGAAGATGATGAAAATGAGTTTTTGGTTTCTGGATATGTTGTATGAATTTCTTGACATGCTCCTCGTTGAAAATGTCTCGGATATGTTTTTTCTCCTCGATGTCGCTTCCCTTCTTGTTGGTAGCTCACTGCAGCTTTTAGAATGTTGGATCTAGATAATGTCCTGTGAGGCATGCCCAAGGATCAGAGCGATATGAACCATGAGAAAGAAGTAGAGAGGGAGATAGAGAGGGAGAGATGAGAGAGTGCACATAGACTTGCCCCGTACAGCCCGGGCTCTATGAGCTATTTTATATATTTCAAGTGGCAATTAAAAGAGAGAAGGGAATAAAGTTCTCCCTGTGGAAGATGGGTCTATAGACAAAAGCCAAATACCCAAAAGCCTAGAAGCCTCTAACACATGATATAGCCCTTCTATTTATAGGTGATGAAGGGACAAAAAGTAATATTATATGCTTGCTCTTGCTTTAATAGAGACGCTGCAGCTTACGCAGCACCTTTTATTATGTATAACCGCTTTAATTTATTATTTGTACTTTTGTGTGCCTGGGTCTTCTGCTCTGGAGGTCCTTGGGTCTGTTGACCGAGCTAGTGTCGGTAGGCTATATTACCTAGACATCGACCCACTTTCGCTCTGAGAAGCTGGTCAACTTTGAGTGTGCCAGATGGTTGGCCTTAGAGTGGTCAGTTGACCTTAGAATGACCAATCGACTTGTTTGGTTATTGTTCCGTGGTGATCTCTGGAGATCTTTTGAGGATCTATCAATAGAGCTTCGTTTTGAGATTTGGAATGTTGGGCGTGTTAAACCTTTGACCGATCGTTGGCGTGGATGCTTATCCCTGGTCAGCTTGAGTGGCCCTTTGGTTGGTCGGTAGCTCTTTAGTCGGCTGGTGGTCTTTAGTCGATCAGATTTATGAAAATCTGTGATATGAACCGCTATATTGTCTTAAGATTCATGCATACCATTTTTTAGTGTACAGATAGTTAAAATAATAAAACGAGATTTTAAAACATTGTTTAATGGAGATTGTTTTTTTTTCTACTTTTTTACTTAACACTTATCAGAAAAAAATTTCTTATAAAATTGCTTTTTTGCTGCAAATTTTATTCCAATTTATTAATACCATATTTTATTGAAGTAAATTCTATGAAAAATAAGGAGAAACCACCCCATAGTTCTTGCAATTTTCTGGCTGCTCTTCCAACCATAAAAACATTAAAAAAATAATTCTTAACATGCCCTTGGTGTCTTGCCCATTTATTTTTTGAGACACAAGCTGTTGCAACATTTTTGTCGAATATTTTATGGGCAGACCATCTCATCAAATATTTCCTTCAACTCATAACAACTAATTACTAGCTATCGTATGTTCAGCTTTTTAAATAAAGGCCACATATCCTCATACAAATTCAAAAGTCTATTACTTTTGTAAAAAAATTGTTGATGATTGAAGTTTTGTTACCACCCATCAACCAAACTACTTCAATAACCATTTGCATCATGGTCCTCCAACAACATTACTTCATCATGGAATTACTTCAATCATTTGTACATCATCTACAACTTACACACTTTGAATCATCGCCTTCATTAGTTTGATGAAAGCTTTACTTATTTGTACTTCTTTACTCTGGATTTGTTATTTGCACTTGCATGATTAGCGTACCCATAACTTAATAATAAATGCACTTTTATGTGTGGCAAAAATACAAGTACGGGTTGATGAAATGAAATTGTGAAGTACAGCAGGAGGCATTTGCAAATTATTATATTGATTTTAAAATAGGGATTGCGTATAAAGAATTTATATTACATCAGTTAATACAATAGTTTTTAAATTTATTCTAACATAATTCATATAGGGAATCCTCAAGGTTTTCCCATTTGTCACCAAGATAAATATATGTCGCTATATCCTTAAATCAAGACCAGCTTTAGCTGGAATTAATTTTGGCCAATTTAGTTCCCCTTTCAATCTGGCTATTCACTGAAAGAATAGTAGTGGAACATCCAGCCTAAAATTGGAACTGATAAATGAGAGCCAAAACAGAACTAGCTTAAATTCAGAGTTTAGTATTGTAATGAAATGCACAATCTTATGCCAAGCCATACACATAATTTTCCATAATTCAAATCTAAATACGTAATTCTTTAAGTAAAAATAAAATCTCGCCTAAAAACCACTCAAAACATATTATGGCAATGTCCTGAAATATTGTGAAGCATGTGTCATAACAATGAATTTTTAGAATTTTATGGGGAATCCATAACAAGCCATTTGCATGGCATGTAATTTCCATAACATGATTTTATTTGTTTTCAAAGCAAAAATAGCATGCTGTCACATGCAGAAGCAGAACACAGATCATACAGATGAATTTGAAAGTAGGTGACCGATATTGTAGAACAATTAGGGCGACAGATAACAGACCAATAGAGATAAGTTTTTGTACATATGTTAGAACAAAGAATGAAAAGAAAAGAAACTTGCATGCAAAAACAGAGAGATTTGCGTTAACACCAAAATTAATGATTAAATCTTTCG
Source organism: Phalaenopsis equestris (assembly GCF_001263595.1). NCBI lineage: Eukaryota > Viridiplantae > Streptophyta > Magnoliopsida > Asparagales > Orchidaceae > Phalaenopsis > Phalaenopsis equestris. Next base: position 26,040 of record NW_018165180.1, read on the forward strand.
AGAAAACCCAAATTCAGCAATTGTAACCAATCAGAAACTGTTATAGACAATAAAGCCCCAAGCTTTCCAAGATAAAAGATTAATAAAATGTACACAAGGTAACAAATGAAAGTTACACATGGGGATATGACCGAGAATCCCCTTCTACATGGGTAAAGGAGTGATAAAAATATCCAAGTATAATATACCAAAGACTACAAGACGCTGAAATCTCCCCATGATGGGGATGGTTGTAAAGGTCATCTTTCATGGGGGAACAAGAAAGTACAATTTCTAATAACCCTCTACACCTATAATCATAATTCAAATTCGTCCTCAAGCTTAAGAGCCTCTGCAGCTGCCTCCTCCTCATCGTCATCAATCACAAAGTACGGGTTATGGACCTCGGGCCTAAACCTGTATCCGGTGAAGATATAGAAAGCAAGGGTGGCCAGCTCCCCAGCTACCACACTGGTCCAAATATATCTATAAGAGGTAATAGTAACCAACGCGTACACAACAACTCGAGTAAAGTAGATGTAGCAAATTACAACAATGTAGTATTGTCGGAAAAGTGTGAGCTTCATGAGATTAACAGCAGCTTTTCCATCCGTCCTTGCAGCCTCACGAAGGTTTTTAATCGACCAGACAATGGGGAAAAGAACAGCACAGCAGCAAATGACATCCACAAGAAGAAAGATTTGCTTCCATGTAATCCAATCTCTGGCATAAGGTCCGGACTCATCGATCACCACCTGAGCTATATTTGCTACGAGCTGGAGAGGTATTACAACCATAAGCACCTTCTTCTCCCTGTCCTGAAGGTAGGGTTTAAGGAAGGACCAACCGGTACCAATCAGGACAATCAAAGTAAATAGGGAAATCCCCTTCAAGAAGCTAAAAATGTAGAAGAGAACGTCCCATCCATGGGCATTGCCAGTACGCTCAATATACGACTTGTCCTCAGCCTCGCATATAAGATTAAGCGCCTTGAGGATGACAACGGCGAGCATGAAGTAGTGGATCCGGCATGCAGTCAGCCGCTTACGAAACAAAACCGAAGCCCATAGCGTCGCAAGGCTGCCATAGACTAGGAAGAAAAGGAAGTAGACGAAAGGCAATATGGCAGAACCGGCAGACAGGTAGACGCGCCGCCCAGAACCAGGTTCGATGTTGTACATAGCAGATTCAACAGACATAGAAACGCGAATCTGAGTTGCCGGTAAACGATCGAAGGTGTATACGAGTTTGACGAGCGTTGATTGGAGAGCACAAGTAACATCCATCTCCTGTATCTGCTGCAAAACGTGAATCCAGGTATCGTGTGTGCTTAGGAAAAACCCTAGCTGCGAGACATCGAGGTCGGGATTTGTATCGGAGACAGAGATCCCGGAGACTTTGAGTTCGAGGACGCCAGTACGTGTGAATCCGAACTCGTCGAAGGGTATTATTGACCGGGCGTCGTTTTTTATCTCGTTCAGGCGGATCTCAGCCACCGACGGCGAGATCAGCAACGCAGCTACAGCAATCGTCAAGACAAGAAAGGCCGCCCTTCTGCGGAGAGAGCCTGAGATCTCCATTATAAACAACGAGATCTGATCTCTCCCTTTCTCTCTCTCTTACTTCTTCGCCGGAGGAGGGACTTCGCCGGAGTACGCGTTCTCAAAGCGTTAATCGTCGGCAAGGAAAGGAGGGCTCTTCAAACTTGTGCACAAATCGCTATGACCAAAATAAGGGAATGGAAAAGGAAAAATTATGGCATTAAGGCGGTTGAAAATGACAAAAGAAAAGAAGGTTTGACTGAGATAGTTTCGTAAAAATGTTAGAATATGTATATATACTATGTATGTATGTGTGTGTGCATGTATATATATATATATATATATATATATATGCATATATCACTTTTTTATAAATTACATCTCTAAAATTTATAAAAATTTATATATTTATATTAATAACTATTGAGTGCCGATAAATGATATATGAATGTCTTAAGTGGAAAACTCGAAAAATTATATTAATAATTAGTTTTCTACAAAGATCCGGCACATATACTGTACAAAAAAATTCACATAATGTAAAAAAAAATTACATAAAAAATGCAGAAGTTTTTACGTGAAAAGTCTGAAAAGTTAAAAACAATAGACCCTAGTCCAATTAAAATAGTTAATTATGTCGATGTAGGTTATATGATTTTACTGACTCTTGATTAGTTGAATGTAATATTCCATGACCGGAGGTTATCGAAGTGACTTCTGCTAAGGAAGTGGTGAAATAAACTGAGGACTATTATGAAAGTAGACTGGCATTAGAGGTCTGATGTCAGAAATTTTGATGTCAGCAACATCAACAGCAGTAGTGGTCCAGCAGTAGCAAAGATGAAGGCTAGACAACCTTAGTATAGTGGTGGTGACGACCAAATGACGGTGGTCTGATGGCTCGATGGCAAAAGGCGGTGGTAGTCTGGAGATGGGGACAACTAGACGGTGGTGACGATGCCCAAATCGCAGTGGCTAAACAATGATGGTCTGACATCGGTCTAGTGGTGGCGAAAACCAAATGTTGGTAGTCCGACAACTTAATGACAGTGGTCGGACAGTGACGACTATGGCTGCAAGACAGTGGTGGTATAATGGTTGCGAATGTAATAAGGCGGCGAGTACAACCAGATGTTGGTGGCCAAGCAACTGTAGTCCAACAGTGGCGGCGACTTGACGACAATTGCAGAACAGTGATGCTCTAGTGGCAGCTGTTGCCAAACAACAATGGTTTGACAACGATTATTGGGCAACAGTGGTCTGGCAGCAACTACGATAGCTAACAGTGGGGTTTTGCAACAAAGAAAATAGCGGTGGTTAGTCAGCGGCCAATCAACATCAATCTGGTGACGGTGGAGCTCAAGAAGCCTTGAGAGTTTGCAGCTCTTTCAGCTTTCTCCTCTTGGTCCGAGTCCCATTCCATGAAAAGAGAAGGGAGTCTATTACAGATTTACTGGTGATATCCTTTGTAAATACCATATGAATTTAGAACCAAATGACTCAAACTGATCATTGTGATCAAATGGAGTTTTATGAGCATTTAAGCGCTTTAATAATGTTAGACAAGTGATTTTATGCTCGTTGAATTTGACTCGTCGAGAGGCTAAATTTGATTAATTAATTTGTCAATTCTGGAGATTAATTGGTCCACACAAATATATTTCAAAGTTTCCAACTATGAATTAAGTACATGATCTTGACCCACTTGGATTCCAGTCAGATCATTTTTGATGTCATATGGTTCGTCTCACTGAGACCCTTTGCTTGATCATAAATCGAAGTACAGGTGTTTCCAAATTTGTTTTTGAAGCTTTCAGCCAAAAATATATGCCAACATTCATGAAGAACAATATGATTTTACACAGAGGTATCAATAATACTTTATTGTTATAAATTTACATATTAAAATAAGGATTTACATGCATACCACTCAATTCTTACGCATTTACATATCCAACACCTAAACCTTATTTTTTTCTTTTCACATTTATTTCACTCAACTCCTTCACATCACATAAAAAACACAATTTTAACTTCTAAAAACTGAAATACACATTTTCATATATAGTTAAGGTGGTATGTATGTATAAGTAGGTGTTAGATATGTAAATACATGGAATAGAGTGATATGTACGTAAATTTTCCAAAAAGAAATGTATCTCAGTGATGATATTTGTTTACTGTAATATTAAATATTTGAGTGATGCACATATTTATGAAAACTTAGATTTTTAACATGCATATTAACAAGAGTTATGTGATCTTCGTGTAAATGTCTTTATTATATTTTACCCAATTAAATCTTTTTAGTTTGACTTTATTTGACTTTATATGGCGCATTATATATTCATGTGTTATTGTATGTTATTCAGGTGTTATTGTTTGACTTTATATGGAGCATTATATACTCAGACTTTATTGTATGTTATTCAGGTGTTATTGTTATGAGAATATTTTCGTTGTTATAATAACACAATAACACATCAATAACATTTGAATAACACACAATAACACCCGAATAACATGAAATAAATATTCTCTTGTGTTACCGGACAGATTTTATTTTATTTTTCTGTCGCCGCAACGTGATGTGATTTCATTGGACTCCGCACGTAACTCTAGGTGCGGAGTCCTGATGCAATATTTTCTCTTCATTTTGAGCTCAGTAAAATAAAGATTAGTGCTCTCTTTTTTTACTATAAAACTTTCAATGTAGTTATAAAATTATATTGTGTATACATAAACATTCTCATGTAATCTGATTAATGTTAGAGAAGACTAATCGAGAAGCAATAACATTTATATAACCGGGAGAAAAAATCAATAGATAATATTCATTTGATAGGTTGTAGGATTACTTAATCTATACTATAATTCAAACTTTCCCATCATTCTTGTGAAACCTTAGAAGTAGACTGGAGCCGACCTCTCTAACATTGAGGCATCCTTTGATGTAATGGTAGAATTTCAATAGAAACTTCAAAGTTAAACGTACTCGTAATGGAACACTCCTAGAATTGTGTCCTGCTGGGAAGTTACACCAACAGGGCAAAACCGTAAAGCGGATAATACCTTGATAGGTGAGAGTACGGGTTCTCATAATTATAATTTTATATGATGTTTTATTTTAACGTAAGAGAATGAATTTTTAAGTTCATAACAATATTTAAAGTTGCTATTGATATGATGTATTTAAGTATCTATATACATTATTATCAGTCTCTATTAATATATGTATGTCTTCTTAGTTCATGTAGTTTGACAAAGTATATTATTCATTGGTGCATTTAAGTGTTCATGAATGCTATTTAGGTCTTTTTTATATTATAATGCTCTATTATTTTTGTGGAACTAGATAAGAATTCAATCTAGAGGCCATTAATCAAATCATATAAAATAATTTGATCACAATTTGAATATTGTTTAAACCCTATTCAAACATTATTCAAATTATGTTTGAACTTTATCTGAGAATGGCTTGAACATGTTTCAAATAAGCTATAATAGCATACTATAATACATTAAAATGTAATTTCAATTAGGGGTGTAAACGAACCGAACACGAACGAACAGAGCTTGTGTTTGTGTTCGGTTCATTTGAAATTTGGTTTGTTTGAAATAAGCTCGTGTTCGAAATTGTTCGTGAAGTCATTGTTCGTGTTCATTTCTTAACGAACGAACCGAACACGAGCTGTTCGCGAACGACGAGTCAGTTTGACATTTCTAATATTAATATATATAAATAATATATTATATTAATTATATAACTTATATTATATAAATATACACTATCTATATTAATATATTAATGATATAGTATATTAATATATTATTATTATTATTTTATTATATATTATAATTTATATAATTTAATTTTTTAAAATGTGATAATTTTTTATATATAATTATTTTAAATTATTTTATATTTCGAACAATAACGATTCGGTCACGAACGCACGCACTACTGTCGTTTACTTATCGAACGAATCTAACACGAACTCATTGACGAACCGAACGTGAACTGTTCGTGAACAACGAGCTTTTTTGACAGCCCTAATTACAATAATTATAATGTAACAAAATATAACTTTGATAACATAAAATATAATCAAAACATAACATGATATATTATAAATTTGACATAACAAAGGAAAACCACACACATACAACAAAACAGGGCACTTAATAATAATGAAGTGAGTCCCTTTGTATTCAAAAAATTTAGTATAATACAAATTTTTTATAATTATGAATTGCAAACATTTATTCTTGTATCATGAAAGTTGCAGAATCTTTAAACTTGCATATACTTTTTTATTGAAATTAGAATTTATTTAGCCTTCTTAAGATGATAAAAAATATTTTATTGCTTACAATTTTATCAATTATAGTCATTGCTCTATATGTCATTTGAACACTATAATGTGTCTTTACAAAAATGATTAGAGTGAAAATCTAACTTTAAACAAATTCAAATAAATCAATTTTATAAAAGTGGAGAACTTATTCAAACTTGTATAAGCTTGATTCAACCAAGTTTTGAGTTTGGTTTGAGCATTGATCAAAAGTTATTTAAATGAGATTTGAATGAGATTTAAATATGCTTTAAATATCATTTATCTAGTGTGTTTCCATTTCAATCTTGTCACTATTATTTTTAGATTTCATTTCCAATATCGCTCTTTTGTCGTGTTGTTTAGAAATCACAGAGGGGTATCATGAAAACCTTAGCCAGAGAACTGCAAGAAAACCCCTGGCCTGAGAGCGCAAGAAAATCCCTAGCCCCAAAAAAAAAAAAAAGAAATAGCTTGTCAGATTCTGAACATTACGTTTGATTTTGAACAGTACTATGTATTCTTTCTCAATTAATGATCAAGTTTCGTGCCAATTCACACGCTAAATATTTGTTTACTTCACTTTTCTTAATATTAAACAGTGAGTCCTGACACTTTTCAAATGGCTCAATTTTATTGGAGTCCCGATGCATAACTACATCCGAACTTCGGATGCAATATTTTCTTCTTTAATTAAATATTAGGGATCAAGTTTTGCGCTTAATAGATTTTTGGAAAATTTACGTACATACCCACAATTCCTTGATATTTAAAATATCCAACACATAAACTTTCATATTTATATTTATAACACCTAAACTCAAATATGATCTCAAAGCTATATAAATTTTAGTTTGAGTGGTTCATTTAAGGGCACGTTCACTTGCATGAAAGTAACAAATATTAATAATAAAAAAATACCTTTTAAATGTGGAAATAATTATTTAAGTTTTAATCTACAATTTAGGGCGGCAGTTCACCCATCCTAGTCTTTCTATTAGTTATAGATTATGACATCTAATCTACACAGCATCACCTGGTTGGTGCAAACTTTTTATATACTGTATTTTTATCAAAAAATTTGTACAACATTTTTGTGTGCATTATGTTAATGGGACCATTGACCATTAAGTTGTGCGAACGACACAACTTAAATAAGTAGCAACTTCCTCCAATGCTAACAAAAATGAGATGGAAAAATAAAATAATTATACTTATTTTAAGGAAGATTTACATACGAATCAATTCTTATGAATCCGTGTACCGAACACCTGAACTTCACTTTTAACAGACATATCACCTTGTCTATGTATGAAAATGTGTATTTCACTTTTTTGAAGTTGAATTTATGGTTTTTGTTATGTGATATAAAATGTTCGAGTGGCACTTTATTTTAAATATCAAACACAAATGAATTCATGTGTGATTGTGAGTTATGTCTGAATCCTGCAGCTTGCTTGGAGGGGGAAAAAAAAAGAAGTCCCCTGAGAGAGTGATTTTGAGAGCTTTTAAGATTTCACAATTTTAGAAGGATTAGGGGTTTTAAGAGTAGCAATGAAGATTGATAACTCGAACCGCATACTCGAAAAGTCGGCACTCGTCACCCTGTTAACTTGGAAGGTTGACTTGATAGGTAAACTCAAAAGTCACATTAAGTGTATTCATTTTGTTACTCAATTATCTCGGTTCTTGAAGGGGAGACTTGCAAAATGAGGAGAAAATTAGTAATCAATTAAATATCTATGCTACAAGAAACGAATAAATTCTTAATTTACTATCCAATGTGCACTTTTTGGGAAGCGTGTGTTACGACAAACAAAACAAGCACAATCAGCTCATAACCAAAAAAGTGGTGTTGCTTCTCCACCTCTGTACCAAGCCTTATCCGGATTGTCGATCAACAACCAACTCAATCTCACCCTTACATTACATAAACACTTCAACCAACTACTACTTCATATACATCATTGTTTCGTATAATTTGTAATTGAACAGGATTCCATTAAAGGGTATTACCTAAAAAAACTTCGGTACCTTTTTCTACCTACTTCACATTCTTTGTTCTTCATTAGTCTGTAAATTTTTCATGGTATTAGAGCATTATCAGCCCAATGACAACCTTTCTTTCAACATCATAAGCTCCTTCAATGCCTTTTCTGGTGCAAACATCTTGCCGACGAACTCTCTTCCTGTCAACAACCTAATCCCGACCAAGCTAAAATTTATCATGACGAACATTCAGAGCTTTATCTCCATCCAGCTCACTCACATGACCTAGAAAGCCCATGTTACCAAGCTATTTCGAGCAAATGACTACGATGGCTTTCTAGATGGGTTCTGCAATTCTTTGGCATGTCACACCACCAATTCCACTAGAAATCTCAGCCCTAATGCCGATTAAACAAAATTCTTACAAATATATCAAAATTTAACAACAACATTATATGTGTTTTCCACCCCACCCACCCAATTCTTCCTCATGCTTTACCGCTTGACACATGCCATAAGATTTGGACAACTATGGAATGGAAGTTACAATCCTCCAACAAATCAAGAATTATTCAGTTGAAAAAAAAGCTATACAATCTGAATATGTAGGGCAAAATTATGAACAAGTAACTTTCAGATATCAAAACCAAAGTGACATTACTGCAACTGTGGCACCCCTCTAGATCTAGAAGACATTATTTTTATATCCTAAATCGTTTCCCACCTATCTATCATGCATTCAAGACTGCAATTTGGACGAACCTTCAACCAATCTCTCTATACGACCTATATACATTATTATGTAGTGAAGAGCTCACTCTGACGCAAAAATCATCCAAAGAACTATCTCAACGGATAACCCTCACAATAAATTGTGGAAGAGGAAGAGACAGAAGAAATAAATTTCTCCTTAAATAAAACAAAATTCCATCGCCCAATATAAATTAGATCAACTTCAACTCAAACAACCCCAAAAAACATTTCAGTATATGTCATATATGCACTAAATCAGGGCATTTCATCTCTAACTGTTGGTATAGACAAGACAAATCTTATCAACAACCCTCAGATCTTGTCACTGCCAAATAAATCCTCCAACAAATAAGTGGTACCTGAACTTCAGAGTCACTAAGCATTTCAAATTTGATCTACAATAGATCTCAACGCTTAAGCATATTGTAGAAACAACAATATTACAATGGGAAATGGAAAACAGCTTTCCATTGCTCACATTGGCCAAAGATTACTACCTACACCATTCCAGAAGTTAAGACTATCTCATCTTCATCACATTCCTAACTTAGTCTATAATCTTATCTTAGTTTGCAAACTAACCAAAGTAAATTCTTATTTTTTCACCTTTACATCAATTGGCTACAAAATTAAGGATATCAAGACACATCACACACTTCTTGAAGGTCCACACATATGTGGACTCTACTAGTATATTCATCCACTCCCGACATCTCCAACTCCCTTGCACTACTCTCTTTTCAAAGAATTCCACAACATTAGCATTGCATGATTGGCCAACCCTTAGCCTAGAAACAATCAATCATTTCCACAAGCATCCCATCCGTACACTAATCATTTAAGCATTTACATTGTACTCTTCGTAGCCTTCGTAATAATCATAAGCTAGCATTCTTTCTATCTACTTTTTGAGTGTCATGCCTTTACAAATTATTCATCTGTGACTAGGGCTTATGAAATAACTAAGTCGTCTGGTAAGAAACATCCAACTGCTTCGAGGTTGAACTGGGTTGTAAGAGCAGAGGACAAATCTTTATAACCCACACGGGCAGTGACCTGTCAGCTAAATGAGGCTCGCTAAACGACATCAACGAAGAGGGCAAATGAGCGAGAAGGCTAATCCCTAAACAGGTAGAGGTAGTTATGTCAGAGTTCCATAGACCTGTCATCCCAAGATATTAGTATCCCGATTCTACCTGATAGTGAAGATAGTCTACCCAACATGTCCAGAGATCCCCAGTTAGCAATCTGTGAATTGCGTCGTTTGCGGAGACTTCAGTAGCCCTAAGGTCAAAGGAATGAAACTCTATGTTATGACAATAAGGTGGAACTCTAAAATGTGAGAATTATACCTACCGATGTGGCAAGGATACTGCTGGAAAGGAAGAAAAATGGAGGTTCAACTACAAAGCTGATTGTTGAACTCATTTTTAAGAGTTTTTTCGCCTTCTCTAGAGCCTGGGATCTAGCCATAGATCTTCTTTATTGACTCTTCTAGATGAAAAGTATTGGAAACCACATCACTTAGAAATTCAAACCACTTCTTGACTTCTTATAGTCTCGTGTGTATGGTCTTGAATCCTCAACTCTTGGTTGAGTCAATTGAGACCAACACATTGAATCTTAAGTTAAGTTCTCATAAAGATTGAAGAAGCCCTAAGAAGACTTTTTGGGACTTGTAAATTAAATTTTTTGAAACATCACAATTCACATCACATTCACACTAGATTCACTAATCAAAATCAATGTCAAATTTAAATAAAAGTAAAGCCCACATGACACAATTTTGAGACTCTCTGGTCTGTGTTGAGAGGCACATTGCCAATATCGTTATGCCAGATTTCGACTTTCACTTGGGTGAAAATCGGTCAGCATTTTGTCTGTCGGACGACTCTGATTAGGTCGAAGAATAATTTTCGCCACGCCGCACGCGAAATTGGCTAAAATGGGTCCGATCGTCGACGAATTTGCCCAGACGTCGCCGAATGACAAAATGGACTGCGCGAGTTCGTCTGGAACATTAATTTAAGAGAGAATACCCATTTTATTATAGTTTCACGTACAAACGAGTAATGTGCAAATTGAGACTTTTAGATAAATAATAATAATAATAAACCTTTATAAAACTCACATGACCCCCTCTCCCTTAAGACATCTATCCCTCTCACTTGTGTGCCCTAACCCACAATACCCTAACTTTCCCATCTCCCTCACGCGACATTCTGTCGGTGCAGACTTCACCGACCGTGGCTTCCAAGGCAAGCCACACCCACCTTCTCTTGGCTATAAATATCCCCTCTCGCTCAAGCCCTGGCCGACCTCCACTTTTCATTATGTCCGAACACCGGCGTCCAAACACCGAACTTAAAATTATGTCCAATGTTCAATTAAAACAAATGAATAATTCGAGTGAGTCCCACTAAAAAAATAACAAAAAAAAGAAGTGTGTTGCAATGAAACCTCGCCCAGCTCACCTCCGACCCTCGATCAATCTTGCCAGGCTTCTCCCCCAATTTTATTTCTTTTGGCCCGATATTTTTTTCTCCCGCCCGACTTCTTCTCTGAAACCTGTTCATTCGTTTTCCCTCTTTCCTTTCCGATCAAACCGCAAGAAACCTCAAAACCCGGTAAACCTAAACTTCTATTTCATCATTTGATCGCATATCATTGCTACCATTCTCCTTGTATACATCTTTAATGTGTGAATTGCATACTTTAGTTTCAGATTTAATGTTTCTTTATTCTACATCTGGATTCATAAAAAAAGAAGGACCTAGGAAAATATCTCTGTCAAAACTGTTTGTTCATAAAGAAATATTGATTAGAGGGCATAGGTTTCTTTTGCTTTCTTTATTGCCGCATGCATACAAGACTTTGTTTCTCTTTGTGAATTTTCCCCTAAATCTTTGTTCTTAAGAATGTCTTAATCCATCTCTGTGATGTATTTTGAATTGATTTTCTTAATTAAGCTAACAGAAATTTGGTTCTATTTACTTCTAAGCTTATGGATTTTATTTCAGAAATTTTAATTTTTTTTATGATCTTCTCTAACATTCATTATCCGCTAGCAGTCTTTAAATCTGAAGATTCTTAATCTTTCTTGATTCATATTTGAATAAAAGAAAATCATCGTGATTATCTATCATTTTATAATCTCACTATTCCTTTAACTGAAACCTCTATTTACTTCTGGATTTGTGTTTAATTATCTTGGATATCTGTTTTAGTAATATAGGGTTGGGATGCATGCTTTAGATTATATGTTTCAAATGATATATATGTTTGAAAAAAATGCTTTAACGCCTATTGGTAATTTATATGATTATACCAAAACATATAAATCTGGTTTTGGGAAAGGTTTATGAGAGTTCTCACTTCTTGATTCTAGTCATTTATGACCGAGATGCAATTAAAATGCTATTTCAAATATCTGAAATTTGCAAGAATTGCTGAGGGATGATGATTTGATGATTCACATGTGTTTATAATTCATTTAACGTAACGTTGTTTTTTCTTAAACTTGGCTAAGCGCATGTTGAAGTGAGCGATAAGTCGAGGTTATGATTTTATCTCTTTTCTTGTGTGGGATTTGAATGGTCTTGATGGGATTCATGAAAAAAAAAAAGATAAATTGTTTTGAGTTGCTGTTGAAATGCTTTATGAATTATATCTTGGGTTTATGTGAAAATCAATGACCATTTGAGAAAGTTTTATAGACTAGGAACATGCTTCAGTTTCCTCAGATTAGTGTAGCAAACTTCATTTTATGATTTAGTTCATACTTTTATATTGGATCTATAATAAGTTTTGAAGTTGAATCCTTTGATAAAAAAAATGGGAGAAGCCATATGAATAAATTCTATTTAAATTTTTCTAAGTCTGATAAAGAAACTTTGTAGCAATTTAGTTCAGAAAGATATTTACTACATACCATTCAATACTTATATGTTTAAATGTATAATACTTAACTTTAAGATATTTACTATTGTTAAATTCTTGAATATATTCACATATAAGCACTTAACTGAAATATATGTTTATGGATTTCCTTGATTGCAACGTTTTTACACTTCTGCACCTTGGTATGATAAATTTATGCATGTAAAGATGAATTTCAGTCTAAAAAAAAAGGGGAAAAGATGAGTGCTTTTAACGTGATGTTAAAGATAAGCCTAATACTTTTGTATATATGAAAATTTCAATGTCAGATATGTGAATACAGAATTATGTGTTATGTATGTAAATGCGCTCGACCCTTGAACTATAAAAGTGGATAATCTGATATTTATGTGAGTATTACAATTTTCTTTACAATCACTATCCTTCGTAACTTCATGAAGCATATGCTTGATCCAATGCATCTTCTTTAAATCTTATAAAATATCATTGGATGTTCTTTTGTCAATCATTTAAAATTTTCTTAATTTTAAGAAAATTGTTGAAATAAATATGTTAATCTAATATTATCTTTAACTTTTTATTCCTTAATAAATGTCTTGTTTGACCTAAAATCTTTGGTCTATGCAATTTTTTTTAAAGCTTGCTTTCTTATGCTGTTTTGAGCAAATTCTTATAGTTTATATTCCATTCTATTCATTCTGCGAAGTATACTTCTTAAATTTATTTTTATTTATTTTTCATAGCAGCATTTCCATAAAATTTGAAATTTTAATATCTTCTTCTTTGAACAAAATGTTAATGTCTTTGTTGTCAGTGCATCTAACTTAATAGAAATAGAAATGTATGCATCCTTTTTTTTCCTTTTTATATAGGTTTTGTCTCATTTACTCGTTCAGATTTAGCCGACCACATAGATCATCAAATTTATAACATTATTCCATTTTTCAATTTTATTAGCTTCCTTGTTTTTGTATATCCCATAACGTTTGTTCATTTGCTCTCTGCCATTCCTTATAGATTCATTGCTATCTCTTGAATAACTTCTGACATCGCCGCAATCCACCAAGAGTCATCTTACTTGCAAAAGATCAATCATCCGTATCCAAACAATTTAAAATTGGGTCATTTACATGCACAACATGCAATTCTTACGTATTTATATATCTCACATCTAAACTTTTATATTTACACAATAGTACTCAAATTTTTAACATCACATAAAAAATATCACTATCACCACTTTTTACAAAATTTAATACACATTTTCATGCATAGGTAAGATGACATATATGTAAAAGTTGAACTTTAGGGGTAAGATATATAAACACAGAAGAATTGAGTGGATTATGGGTAAATTCTCTTATTATTGCTTCACATGTAAGGTTGTTTAAGAAGTTTATTGACCTCCTTCGAGGTGGCACACTTCGTGGCGACCCTTACTCGAGCATTCTTTTCGGTTTAAATGAGCAACCGAGGAGGTTCTCCTAGCTTCTTCTAGCAACCTTATGTGATAATTTTTATCCTTTCATTTATGTTCCAAAGCTGGCATATATAAATTAATTATTATGAGACCATATACTATAATTCTTAAAAAAATGATTATTTGAAATTGCATCAAAGGTGGCAGGTACGTCTACTACTTTCTTGTTTACTACACTTGACTGTATATGCTTTATTTATACATATTTTATTGTTATTCTTCTTTTACTGATTGTATTTCCTAGCATATAAAACAAGAAAACCCTAGGATAGAACACATGAGACATATGTTTATGCTGAGATCTTATAACATGTGACTAATACATTCATTTGACAAAATGATTTTAATAAATTTTAAAACCTCCATAATGAAACTCATTAATTAAAGAAAGAAAAATTCAATCAAATACATCACAAAGTGTTTAAAACTTTGATAAATCAATTCAAGAAACTCAAATAAGTTGTATAATATTGTCGGTAAACATTCAGATTAAAATATAACAATAATAACATAATAATAATAATTTATCATTTGGATTTATGAGCATCTCTTGGATGAGGTAGCCCATGGTTACTAATAAGAATTCTCTGGTCTAAAGAAGTTTAACAGATTCTTTAAACTAAGTGAAGGACGACGAAACTATACCGTCATCGCTCAAAATAAAATAAAATTTCCCTTTTAATCATTTCAATAATAAAAAAACCATTTCACAACAACCAAACAGACAACAAAAACCTAGGGTAGGCCTTCTGAGGCATGATTTTATCTTTTTTTTCATATACTTAATTAACATAAGTCTTAGGACTTCGAGGTAATTCGTCTAAATCCTTAAACTATCTTTTAGGCTTTCGCATGATTGTATGTCGTGCAATATAAGCCCTAACTCTTTTTAAGATCTCGAGGTTGTTCGATACGACATAAATCCTCATATATATTTAGGCGGTTTGCATGATTGTATGTCATGCAAATGTAAGACCAAAATTTCTAATTAAATTGCATGATTAAAATAATGAATAACTTCCCTTTCAAAGATGTAAAGTTAAACCATAGGTTAATTTAAGATGTCACTGAGGTTTTCTCGGTATCTTCGACATCTCCTACTTTTTGTTTCTTTGAATTTCGAAAATAATTGTTCTACATTGAGCATTTCCCAGTTGATTTTCCTAAAATCAATTGTGGGAACTAAACATTGAATTCTTGGAGACAAAACTTCAATCTTATTCGAGTGTTTTTTTAAATGATTTCATTCGCTTGAGATATAATTAACTATAGGGTTTGCGTCTATGGAAGAATTAATAACCCAGATAATCTAAATCGCATTTAATCTTCTGATTAGATCGGGGAACGATCTGTTGGTATTTTTGTAAACTAAACAAATATCATAAATTTCTTAGTTTGAATAATTGAATCTATTATTAAGTGATATTCTCATCTTTCGAGATGACATATTACGTTTAATTAAAAATTATTATTATTATTTTAAATTAAGTCTATTGTGACACCTATTAGGCCCCTTAGAACCTTAACACGACATGCATGTTCCAATCACGGCATGTTAGCTAGTATTGCTCCCCTCCACCCCCCCTAGAGGCATCCTCGTAGATTATACTCACAACCTTGTTGTGACCAGTGGAGGGTCACTAAGCTAAAAAACCAGTTTCGTCGTAGAGACGATTGAAAAATACACATGCAAATCCAACATGATCTAATGTAATATGATAGTGTAGGGTGCTATCACAAGATAACAAACATTCGCCACTAGCATACGGTGGCGTGTACCAATGACAAATGCACTGACAGTGTGATAGTGTGCATGCAAAACATACGACACAAGCGAAGATAAGTTTACCGAGAGGGCGGTGACTCAGAGCGTGGGTGTGTCGTGGAGGCAGTGACTCGAATGGGTGAGTGTGTCGTGGAGTAAGTGACCCAGCGGGATTGGTGAGTTGTGGAGTCAGTGACCCAGAGAAGTGGGTGTGTCGTGGAGGCAGTGACCCCGAGAGTGGGTATGTAGTGGAGGCAGTGACCTTGTCGTGAAGGCAATGACTCTGAGGGTTGGTGTGCTATAGAGGCAGTGACCCAGAATGGTGGGTGTGTTGTGGAGGTAGTGACCCAAAAGAATGGGTGTGTCGTGGAGGTTGTGATCCGGATGAATGAGTGTGTCGTGATGGCAGTGACCTGGAAGGGTGGCATACAACAGTGTGATGTGGTGTCATAGAAGAGAAGGTGAAGTAATTCTCACTGGGATAGTTACACTCTCGACAGGCTTGATGTGCAAGCTACACCCGAATAGGATACATGGATGTCAGGAATGAGTGTGTATGGGCAGTGACGCAAACAAATTCAAACATCCACGTCATGTTCATGCAGAATGTCATATACTAGTGTGAGTGTAAACACTAGTGTCGTGGGGTACCATGAAGCAAAAATGTCATGGAGCAAGTCTGTCGAGCGTTATACCTGTGAGAGGCACGAACACTCGTTAAGAGCGTATAAGGGCATATGAGTCGCGTGTTTTCTTTCAGCAAGACCTTTTTGCTCTGAGGTATGTGGGCAAATTAGTTGGTGAATTATGCCATGAGCATTCAGATAGTTCTTTATATGATGAGAGAGATATTCATTTCCTCAATCAGATCTGAGGTGATTTATGAATTTATTGAAGTGTGTAAGAATCATTTGATGAAACTTAATGAAGATTTGGGTAGTTTCAAATTTTGTTTGCATTGGATAAAAGCCAATTATAACAAGTATGAGAATCGATAAAGCATAGTTTTTTTTATCATAAATAGAGGGATTGTGACAAAATGATGGGGATGACTGTGTATTCAGTTCTGGGCAACTTTTTGAGATGTTAGCTGTTATTTTGTGATATGGAAGTGAGGATAGATGGCCTTAATAGTTGGTGTAGGAGAATTTCATTGTCATAGTGTGTGATGAGAGCAGGTTATCCATTATGACCATTACCTATAAGCACATGATCTATCCCAAAGTAGGAGGTGGAGTTTCGTAGATTATCAAGGTGATGTGTGAGATGTGATGTTGCTCCTAAGTCCATGATCCAATCCTGTGTTACGGATGTGAGTGTTAGTGTTGATGGCTTATAGTGAAAATTCGTATAATGCCAACAATTTGCAGGTGAGGGTCCTGATTTTAGACAAATCTGACGGGTGATGGAGGATCTTGGTTTTCGATTGTCGGTGAAGGTTTTATTCGATATGTTGAGGTTACGATTGTAAGATTTTGAGTGTGGTTGTTATCCTCTATGTCTAGTTGATGCTAGAGCCACGAAGTGGTTTTGTTTGGTAGCTTCAGTTTTTATATTCATCTCTTCACTGTGAAGCAAGGAATAGAAATCATTCAGGTGGATTGGGGTGAGCTAGGTCCTGACTGCAATCTTGAATGCTTCATGGTTGGTTGTTAGACCATTTAATATATGAAGCATGATGTCCTCTTTGTCCAGTTGAGCACTAGCAGCTACAATGTTGTCCACCAAGATTTTGATTAAGTTGAGGTTGCTCACGTGCTTTACAGATGAAGTACATAGGGTAATACTGGGCTAGAGATGGAGAAGTGTTGCAGTCAAATCAATAAGATGACACAGTGTACGATTGGGGTTGGGTTTCTGTCTGAATGATTCTATGAGATTGAATTTGGAAGGAGATAATATTGCTTATAAAAAATAGTATTAGTGTTATTTTTTTTTTTATGTAAAATTAAATATTTGAGTGTTATGTGTGTAAATATGAAAGTTTAGGTGGGAGCTATATGAGTTGTTTGCTATGTATGTTAAAGCCCCTAATAGTTAAATGGAAGTACATTTTAATTAAAATAAAGTTCTTTGTTTTTCATAATGTATATTAACATAAATTTGTAAAAATATATTATGATTTTTTTTTTCATTTTCAATAAATCTATATAAAATTTTCAATAACATAGTTTTAATTTAAAATGTTGATAGTTTTTAACTAAATTGTGATATAAAAATTAAGAAAATTATGCACACACCACACAATTCTTATGTATTTATATAATTATTATCAAAGTTTTGATTTCTACATCTCATAACATTTTATCTATGCTTTAAAAAGGAAAAAGCGCGCTTCACTTATGTTTATATGAAATGAAAATTTTGAATGATCTAAATATAAAAAGAAAATAAAATTTAAATGTTAGATATGTAAATACATAAGAATTTAAGAGCGAGTAAAGTTGTCCTCCATTAAGTATTAAGAGTTAAAACGGTTCTAGCCCTCGCTCGCTCTAGCAGCAGCCCCTCCCCTCCATGGCGATTGTTCATCGTCCCTCATCGACAAATTTTAGCTGCTTCCAGCCTCCAACATTAGCCCCTCTCCAATATCAAAACTATGAAAAAACTTACTTTGGGAGCTTCTTTCACACCTTTGCCTCCACTCTACTCTTCACCCCCCCTGCATAGGGCAGTAAATGCAGCTCAAAGATCACTAACCTTTTGAAAATTGAATCCAATTTTCAATGGGATTGAGATCGGATCAAATTAAAAAAGCCAATTAAAATTTCGGATGAACCCTACCCCTACATATTCAAATACAGCTCAAAGTCCGCAATTTTACACTATAATGTGCTCTCCAGCAAGATCAATGGCACTTAAATTTCG